>NC_138221.1:33045077-33192577 GCF_964197995.2 Scardinius erythrophthalmus
CCCATGTCTGGATTTCACGGTAGAAGGCATTTCCTGGGCAGTCTGTGGAAGTGGCTTGCCTGTGTCCATACAAGGAGTAAGATGAAGACAGTCGACCTCCGTTCACAGCACAGCTTGTGAAGTCGTACCGCACCATGTTTATCGCACTCCTGGAGGGGAGGGTGGAGGTATAATCTCCAATGAAGGAGACGCCATAGCCTCTGGAGTTGTACCCGTAAGTGTGGGCACCCACCCAATTCCAGCCGCGGCCTTCGTACAAGTTTCCATCAGAGCCAGCAACAAAACTTCAGGGGAAGAACAAGAAATTAAATTGCAAACAATCAGTAGCCTACAGAAAAGGAGTTCAAAGGGCTTTATGGTACAGAATGATATCTTAAATTATTTTACTACCCATTGGGACTTTCCTAACCTGTATCCAATGTCAGACCATCCATTGCTTTGCTGGTGATAGCGCTGCATGGACCGCATCTCACTGGCACATTTCTCAAAGGTGGTGCAAGGACTGGAGGGTTGATATGTGTGGTGGATGAAAAGGTACGGCACAGGGAGAGACAGGTAGGAGGGAGAACCGATGAAAGATGCAGCTCCCCATTGAGACCTCGTAATGATTTTGGGACAAACTTGGCAGGGGAAAAAAGCAATGTGAGAACAAAAAAGAAAATAGGTCACAAATAAAGTGGTTTACTTGGTAGTGCATAAATAGTATAATTAAAAATATTTCTAATTTAACAATAAAAGAATATAAAATGTAACAATTAAAACAGTAAATATAAGTCAGCTTTAAATTTACAATTAAAAACAAAAATGTAAAAAACAAAATATATGTCTGTATGCTCACCACCAGAGGTCTCCATCAGAGCTTGACATTAACCTTTTTTGCTCACCAGCCACTGTGGCTGCTAGTGGTGTTCCAAAGTTACTAGCAACTCAGCATTTTCACTGGCCACAATTTAGACATTGATACCATTGGGCCATATAGATATGTTTTATATTATCTCATAATTTGGCAGCCGGTATATTAGGTATATTAGGCTGCTGTCACTTTAAGACCTGACACACAGACCCATTATACTGTTTTATATAGACATTATACTTGTCTTTATGTGCACGCACTTTGGGTGTGAGCACAAAATCTGAGGGAATGAGTAAAATTATGCGAAATCCCACAGTGAAATTCAAGCCCTGTAATGAAACATCTAGGTTACTACTGTAACCCCCGTTCCCTGAAGGAGAGAACAGAGAAGTTACGTCGATACTGACATATTGGGGTCTCGTCTGGGAGCCCAATCACCTCCAAGTGGTAACTAAACGAACCAATTAACTTTGGCCAGTAAGATTTGCATGCTGAGTCACACCTACCCGGACATATGGGTATAAATTGGGCCGGCATTATTCACTTCATTCATGCTTTGCTGAGGAGCCGAGACAAGAACCCGGTCATTCAGCGGTGGTTCAGGGCTGTATCAGGGAACATGGTTTACATAGACGTTCCCATTCAGTCAGTCACGTTTGACGTTACTTCAATACTGACGTATTGGGGTCCCTTTGGAAAGTGCCATAGCCACTGAACTGTGTTACGAGTGTCGGAGACGCAGATGCTGGCAAGCTGTTGCGTGCTACTTAGCAAACTGCTCTCACAAAGTCGTAACCTACCCAGCACCCCATGCAAGCCCGAGGGGTAGTCCTCCATACCAGATGGTATAAAAGGAACACAGTTTGCTCTGAGGACGGTTGAAGCTGCTGTTCCTCCCCAGGGAAGAGTGCTTCGGAACTCAATTCCCGTTGTTTTTCAACTATGACCAAAATGCTGGGGAAGCGTGCCCAATCCCAAAGGAGGGGAACGCCATGGAGACCACACCCTGCCCGAAGGGAGGTAACATGTGGAAATACACATATGGACTGACCCATAGGGCAGTGCTACATAGAGTATGGAAGGTCTCAGGTTGCAGAGACCGGGCAGAACGGAACTGCCCAGGGAAAGACACGGGTTTACCAACAGGGAAACACATATGGGATTACCGAGAGGGAATCAGATCATATGGGTATCTAGTCCAGTACAAGGGCTGACTGGCCGGGCATGCACACGAGTACTGGGCCTAGCGTCAGATGCCTCCGCTACGTCTGACTACCGAAGGATGCTGGAGGAACTCAATCAGGGTTCACCAAGTGGGGAACTCACCTGAAGAGCAAGTAGGCACTCATATCCCTCTGTTAGAGCGGAATGGCGGCGCAAGCGAGACACCAAGCCAGTTTTCGTGTACATAACCTGTTCGTACCCAACACATGGGAAGAGATCGGTTCCACTCGGAGATTATAGAATCTTGCAAATGTGTTAGGTGTCGCCCAGCCTGCAGCTCTGCAGATATCTGCCAGAGAGGCTCAGTGCACCAACGCCCAGGAGGAGGCGACAACCCGAGTGGAGTGAGTCCTCACCCCGAGGGGGCACGGCTCGCCTTGGGACTGGTAAGCGAAGGCGATGGCATCCACTATCTAGTGGGCCAACCTCTGTTTGGAGAGAATCTTTCCCTTCTGACCTTCTGAAGCTCTGCGTGCAGTCCATGTAAGCGCACACTGCTTGAATGGGACACAGGGCAGCGAGGGCAGCGTTTGCAAGTTCACCACCTGTCCCGAAAAGGAGTGGTGGGAACTTTGGGCACAAATTTGGGCACACACGAACTCAAGGCATGATTTGCTGACCGAAAATGCTTGCAGGTCCCCTACCCTCTTGAAAGGACGCGAGCGCACTCAGGAGCACTGTCTTCAGAGACTTGTGTTCAACTGACTCTAGGGGCTTGAAGGGAACTCTCTGTAAGCCCAAAAGGACTGGGAGAGATTAACCTCATGGCGCCTCTCAGGAACCTGATGATCAGGTAGTGCTTTCCCAGTGACCTCCCAGTGACCTGCCATCAACAACATTGTGATGAGCTGGCGGCAACATAGACCTTCAAGGTAGAGGAGGACAGTGTCTGCTCCAAGTCCTCTTATTGGAAGGAAAGCACAAAGCCGACTGGGCATTTTTGGGGGTCATTATTCAGGCGGATCAGAACCGACTGTGCACACTCATGGGTGAGACATGCTGTCATATTGACCGAGCCCCACTCCACACCAAGATAAGAGATGATCTGCACAGAGGAGAGCTTGCTCTTCTTTCCAATTGACCCAAAGCCCCAAATGGGTGAGGTGTCTGAGCACCACGTCCCTGTGTTCGCATAACTGATCTCAGGACTGGGCCAGGATGAGCCAGTCGTTGAGATAGTTGAGGATGCAAATGCCCAACTCCCCTGAGCGGGGAAAGGGCAGCTTCCGCGACCTTGATAAAGATGCGGGGAAACAGGGACAGCCCAAAGGGTAGGACCTTGTACTGATATGTTCGACCTTCGAACGCAAAGCGTAGAAACTGTCTGTGTCGAGGCAGAATTAAGACATGAAAGTGGGCGTAATTCCTTTGGCACCAAAGGGGCAACAGACGTACCCGCAGGGGGTCAAGCAAGGAGCGATGGGGCCCAACCCAGGAAGCACAGCGTCCCGGAGTAAAGGCAGTGAGTGTAGTGCACTTACCTGTGTCTGTGGGTCCCCTGAGGGACTGGGTAGGGAGGCGCGAGGAGGCAGTGCGTCCTCAGAGCCCCCTGCCTGTGGTGAATGACGGTGTGGTTGAGAGTGAGGAATGCAGAGTGAGGAATGAGAGTGGCATGAGGGGCGGAGGCGGCCTGTCCAGCGGTGGAGTAAGTCTTAGCAGCCAGAGCTGCCATCGTCTTACCCACCTTGGGCAAGAGGCGTGGACGATTCCGCCAGGTGGCGGCACTTTGCGGGCACAAGTGCACCGCAACTGCCAAACCACCTGTGGTACGTCCATGTAACCCTTGGCAGTCCCGCCATCGAGGGTAATGAAAGTGGAGGAGGAAACAGAACGTCTTCGGGCAGTAAAAGGGAAAAGAATGGCCGTCAGCTCTGGATCCGATTCACACCGCTGGAATGCGCCTTTACACCAAGTAGAACCCACGACAAGCTGAAGAAAAAAACAGAAGGAATAATAATTGCTGTTTTCAGAGGTAAACTCCCAATAGCAATAAAAAGAGCTGTTTGCTCTCTCAGAGTTGAAATGCACTTTTTTGATTGAAGGTGATCTGGAAAAGAGTGATCGCTGTACAACCGTTCAGCTCAGAAGCAAAATATGAATGAAGTGAGTAATGCCGGTCCTATTTATAACCGTATGTCCAGGTAGGTGTGACTCAGCATGCAAATCTCACTGGCCAATGTTCATTGGCTCATTTTGTTACCACTTGGAGGTGATTGGGCTCCCAGACGAGACCCCAATACCTCAGTATCGGCGTAATCCACCTGCACTTGGCCGGTGGGAGGGTGTTAATGTCAAGCCCTGGTCTCCATCACCTGAGTATTGACACTTTTTCCTCGGACTCCATTTCCCATATACCCATACCAGAAACTGATAACCATCCACCTGCACCTCATTATCTGGACTATTTTAGCTGCACATACACTAATCAGTATAAACTAATCAATATAAAATGGTAAACATCAGTAATAAATAAATAGGTTTAATTACCCGCATACACATGGACAAATTGTTTAAACCCCTCGTTCACAACATCATCCAGCCTCTTCCTGTCAGACTCATTTAAGTTACGGCGAACTGTTAGAGCCTGAACCACTTGGCTTTTCAGCAAAGAGAAGCTGACGGCCTTTTTAAAGTTCATCCTTCGATTTTGACTAATCAGACGGGGCGCTGCGTCCAACCCTGCGGCATCAAGCTGGTGGCTGTAGTAACTCTTCAGCAAGTCACTCAGTGAAAGCTCACGAAGGTTAGATGTGGCGACTTCCGACCCGAGAATGAACCCATCCATTCCTCCGGTTATTAGGGCGTCTGTTGCCAAGGAGGGCAAACCAGAGAGAGTGTACACCTTTGGGGATTTAATGCTATCCCAAAAACCTTTAGTGCCCAGAGGAGTGCTGGACTGCTCATTGTGGGCATGATGGACCAAAGAGGCAACCAGGTTCTCGCTCAAGGTTAAAGGGTACAGACCTTGGATGGCCGACTGCAGCCCAGCCTCAAGTCCGAGGAGCATTGGGGCCAGCGCCACATTTGAACCATCTAAAGTCAGAACTACACCTTCCTCTTCACCCAGCTGTGTTATGCTATGATTAATGACATTGCTTAAGAATGAAATGACGGATGGTTCAGTCGCAAGGTCGCGTGCATCACTGAGGTCGCCAAGGTGACGCTTGATGAGGTCGGTTTCAAAGCCAGCAGCCTTACGTAAACCTTTGACCACATCGAGCATCTGAAGTCCTGGATTCTCTGCTTCAATTCTCTCCACAGCACTGATGAAGTCATCCATGCGCCTTGTGGTGGTCACTTACGAAACAAATAAAGAAAACATGGACATTTTAAATAGTAATAATGCAACCACAGCTATTAAAGGAGTCAAATAACAAGGAATCAAACATCTAGAATTCATTGTACTGTGAGTTTCAGACCCAAAAACTCCTCCACAATCCAAATAAAAACCCTAAACATTTAGCGAACCCAAGCAGTAAAACACTTTGCAATAAGGTTTAATTTATTAATGTGTAAACTACACTAGTAAACATGAACGAACAATGAACAAAACTTCTACAGCACCTGTTAATCTTAGTTAATGCTAATTTAACCATTTATTAATACATTTTTAGAATGTAAAGTTCACATTAGCTAATGCACTATGAATTAACATGAACAGACAATTGAGAATTGTATTTTTAATAACATTAACAAAGATGAATAAATTCTGTTAAATATATATATTGTTCATTAACAAATATTAACAAAACCATATTTGACATTAATGAAAGTTAAATGTTGTAGGTTCTTACGTTTTGTCACTGATGTGAAATCTGTGATGACGTGAGGCAATATTTTAAGTAAATAACTCATATTAATTTCGGTCTGTTTCTCAAACAAAGTTACCGTACAGCTTTAGGAGACTTAGAAAATAACTCAGTCACATAAATTACTTTTACTGTATTTTTTTGGTCCTATTATTGAAAAACTCTTTGATGTTTTGGTTTGGTTCATGACGAAAGAACGTCTTCTGTTTGGAATGACAAGAAGGGTAATAAAAGTAATTTTTTGAGCGAACAAACCCTTTAAAAAACTTTTCTAATATTTGTCTATACACCAAATCAAGAGTATATGACCAGTAATTATTCAGCATAGTGACTAGAAGATTGAATATGACTTACCTTCAGTGAAGCCACTGGCAAACACCACAAGCAAAGAAACAAGCAACGGCAAGTGCCAAGCCATGAGGACAGAAGTTACGAGCACTGAAGATTCTCTGTTCACACAGAATGGATGTGTGTCTACCTGCACCTCATACGCATTATAAATACATGTTAACGCTTATGTAAGCACGTACTGATTAACTAAAGGTTAACATAATAAAGGTCGATTTAGACATGAGAAAGTGACAGCTGCTTTCAGTGTGCCCCAAATAAACTGCCCAAAACCCATGATAAAGAAAGAAATATGTCAATAATCTTAGTTTCTTAATGTACATCACAAAAAAGGGTGTATTATGCACCCCAAAAAATTAAGATTCCAAAAGGGTTTTTTCACAGTGATTCTAGAATCCTTTCAGTGAACCATTTTTAAATGTGGCCTTTTTTCTTAGTGTGAAGAACATTTGGTAACACTTTATTTTGATGATGCTTTTTCCACTATTAAGAACCTTTTGTGGAATGGAAAGGTTCCATGGATGCACTTAAAATATGATTTTGTCTCTTATTCCAGGGTTTCTGCAGGTTTTATAAAGGGAAATTTAAGAGTTTTTAATGACCTTCTTATAGCAACACTTCAGAGTTTGACAATACAACTTACAACAGATGATTTGAATAATACCAGAATTTTCTTATTTGTTCATTATTGTAAATAATGATGAATGAAACTGCATGTTTAAACATAAGACAATTGTTTTAACCTCAGTGAGTTAACAAAAAACATTTTACTAGATACACATACTAGACTCAATTAATTTGGCTTAAACCAACCTTAAAATGTGCGGACCCAACTAAACTTATTAGTTTGAATGAAATAAATGAAATTGTGTGCGAAAACCTTCTTCAATTATGTTAAGAAAGGGTTATTAATGTGTTTTTTTTTTTTTTTTTGAGTTCTTTATGGAACCATCTATGCCAGTAAAGAACCTTTATTTTTAAGAGTGTATCTTTCAGATCATTCTAGAAAAAAAAAAAACTATATTAGCTCTGGAATAACTGGAAACTGTGGATAGATATAGCTTCCATTTTGATCTTACTTAATATCAAATCTTCCTTTGATAAGTTAGGTCCTGAAATTAGGTTTTCCAAGGACATTTTTTAAAGTTTAAATCAGGTGTGTCCAAACTTGGTCCTGGAGTGTCACTGTCCTGCAGAGTTTGGCTTCAACTTAACTCAACACTCCTGTCTGGAAGTTTCTAGTACGCCTATAGTAAGACAGTGATTATCTGGTCCAGGTGTGTTTAATTGGGGTTGGAGCTGAACTCCTCCTTTAAACCAGATTAACAGAAATCATCTCGGGTTACGACTCTAACCCTTGACACTGCGTCGATGATGACAACATGTGGAACGCCTTGTAGCGCGTCTGAAGTATGAATGAAACTAATCCAATCCTATTGGTCCTGCCACAGACTTCTTGTAAAACGGCCGTCCATGACCGCGCTCCAGCCCGAGAGGGATACATTTGTCGAAACGGCTTTCCGGCGATATGGCACTCCCAGCACAGGATCTTGAGACAGAAATCATGTTGAGTCTCAACCCCAAGCTTTGAATGTGGCCAAGGACAACATCTCGATGCCGAACTTCCAGTTCTCGAGAATGAACCAAAATGAGCCAGTAGTCGATGTGGTCTAGCACACGGATGCCCTGGAGCCTCAGCGGGGCCAGGGCTGCATCCATGCACTTGGTGAAAGTGCGAGGGGAGAGTGTTAGGCCGAATGGAAGAACCCGATTGTGGTACTCTTCACCCCCGAAAGCGAACCACAGGAACTTCCTGTGAGATGGAAGGATGGAGACGTGGAAGTTTGCGTCCTTTAGATCTTTTGTGACAAACCAGTCCTCGGATCTAATTTGACCAACAATAATGGGAATGGTGAGCATCTTGAACCTGAATCTCCTCAGAGACCGGTTAAGATGTCTTAGATCTAAAATTGTACGCAATGCTCCATCCTTCTTTGGAACTATGAAGTACAGGCTGTAGAACCCTGTCTGGTGGAGAAACATGTTCCTCTTTTACCAGCAGTAAGTGAACTTCCTGTTCTAACACCCGACCCTACTGCAGTCCAGACCACCCCATTGAACTCAGTGCTGGTGTCGAGTGTTTTTGTAAGAGCCCTTCACGATACCCTGAAGCGGAAGACCGGCAGGGAATAATCAAAAATGATTTCCAGTTTGTGGACACGAACACTGCCTGGCTGCAAGCCTTTGGGGCGGACACTGCAGCATGCGTTCACTGGAAACTGATGTGTCCCGAGCACACTTGGCGACGGGATACAGACATAGATTCCTGAGGGCTCCCCAGAGGGGAGGCTCCTTCTGTTTTGTTCTCGATACCCTGAAGCGGAGGACTGGCAGGGAATAATCGAAAACGATATCCAGACGTGAGCACTGCCTGGCCGCAGACTTTTGAGGCGGACAATGCAGCGTGCATTTGCTGAAAACCTTGAAAAAACTTGGCGGCGGGATACAGACATTGATTCCTGAGGGCTCCACAAAGGAGCGAGCTGCTCATAATGCACACAGCCAGCCCCCTCAAGAATCGCCCATGCATGCTCTGCCAGCTTAGTAAGATGATTATTTCAGCTTTTTAATTCTTCAGAATTAAATGCAGCCATAATCACCAGACAAGGAAACACAGTCTCAATGATATACTGAATTTAAATATCTAACTTCTCAAAGCCAGATAATATTAATTAATTTATTTAACTGGTCTCGTAATATACACGTTGCACGTCTACATATCGGCTTTTTTCCCTCGAGAAGAAAGTCAATTGGTGTGAGGCAGAAACACCGAAAAGAGCACGTCTTTTTTTTTTTTTTGCTGTACGCGTCAAGATATTTTTGCACGAACAGAGGCTGCACCCTCAAGAGCTGACTGTGCATGCTTCGCATTCAAACGGTATCACTCACACCGATCGCATGTCACCTCCAGGAGTTTAGCGCGGGCAGGAAAACACACGCTTTCAGCTGTGCTTAAACTAACAATTCAAGTTCCTAAGGGACAAACAACACCAAATAGACAGATCACACAACAGAGAGCGCTTGCTGAAGAGTGAAAGCTGTTGTGTGCCGGCGTCTCTTTGTAGCTTTTGTGTATTCCGTCACACGCCACGTTATCAAGCAACGCCAATAGGACTGGATTAGTAGCATTCTTCAGACGCGTTACGCTAAGAGGCGTTCCCCATAGTGTCGTCATCGACGCAGTGCGAGTTCCCTCGAAACGGAACTGCTTTCTCTGTCATTTTAAATAGTCCTTGACTTAATCAATCCAGAGTTTAATAAGCTGATTTCCTGGAGAAAGACTAGAACTTCTTCAGGACTAAATTGAGTCTTAAATCAAACCTACCAGGAGGCAGGTTTAACTTCAGATTAACATTGTGTTTCAAAGAAGAAACGTATTACTTGGACACATACAGCCGTGGTCAGAATTAGTGGCACCTTTGGCAAATATGAACAAAAAAATCACAACAACAAAAAATCACAAAACCCTAACCTTTCATTTAAAGGGGACCTATTATGCAAAATTCACTTTTGTATGGTGTTTGGACATAAATGTGCGTTGGCAGTGTGTGTACACAACCACCCTACAGTGATAAAAATCCACTCACTCCTTTTTTTTTATCTCCATAAATCAAAAGCAGTCTCTCCAAACGACCCGTTTTCAGAATGTGGCTTTAGTGACATCACTAAAGCCACAGGCCCCGCCCACGAGTGTTGACTGACACGCCGTTATAACTTAGACCTGCCCTGATCGAGTTCGCTGCGAGTTTACACATCAGCCATTGCTGCAGCAATGCACTCACGAGAAGCGTCGAAGCATCTCCAAAGCGTTGAAGGTGTTGTAGCTGGATGTATTCATTCACATAGCTCTCTCTATTTACTCTTGAAATCTGCCAGCCACTGAAGACGAGGTGGATTCATTTTGTTTTCAAAGGAAATGCTCCCTCAACTCTACAGAAATTTATGTAAGTTACTTATGCACTTCTTATACTGTTTACTCAGCTCTAACAGCGATCTTCTGAAGAAAAACTGATGCTTCATCTTTTGTGTGACATACAGTAAACTTTATTAAACTCACCAGTATATTTTGTGTCATCATTCAGACAAATTCAGATCGTCAGACGGAGTCCTACAGCAGGCTTGCATTAATAGTGTATACAAGCAATGCCAAATAGGTTATAATCGTAATTAAACTAAACTATACCTTTTCCAACTCCATACAGCATATATTCTCTGACTCTGTAGGCATTTTTATGGTCGAAATGAACACCATTACTGTGACTGTCTGTTTTATTATTATCATCTTCCCCCTGTTCTAGCTCTGATCGCGGGATTTGCGGCTGCTTAGGCTCCGCCCCCTGTGCCGTGAACCAGCAGCTCATTAGCATTTAAAGGAGAAGCACAAAACAGTGCGTTTTTCACAGACCCAAAAAATTATGATTTAAACGTGCTGTAAATAAAATTCTGTTGGGTATTTTGAGCTAAAACTTCACATACACACTCTGGGGACATCAGAGAATTATTTTACATCTTGTGAAAAGGGGCATAATAGGTCCCCTTTAAGTAAAGCTGGATATGGGGGGAAATATTTTTTTCTTTTGTAATTTTTTTTTTCTCTAATACACATTGGTCACAATTAATGGCACACTTTAATACCACAATTAATAGACAGCAGCCATATCACCCTGTAGCCCAAGACTGGTTGCCCACTGAAGCTACGCAGGGTTGAGCCTGGTTAGTACCTGGATGGGCGACCTCCTGGAAAAAACAGGTTGCTGCTGGAAGAGGTGTTATTGAGGCCAGCAAGGGGCGCTCACCCTGTGGTCTGTGTAGGTCCTAACGCCCAAATATAGTGACTGGGACACTGTTCTTTCAAAAAGCACAGTCCTTCGGATGTGACAATAAACCAAGGTCCTGACTCTCTGTGGTCATTTAAAAAAAATGTAACCCCGAGATCCTGGCCAAATTTGCCCATTGGCCTCTGTCCATCATGGCCATATCCCCATATATCCTCATTAGCTTCATCACTCTATCCTCTCCACCAATAAGCTGGTGTGTAGTGGGCGTTCTGGCACAATATGGCTGCCGTCGCATCAACCAGGTGGATGCTGCACATTGGTTGTGGTTGAGGAGATTTCCCCCTTCTATGTAAAGCACTTTGAGTGCAGAGAAAAATAATATATAAATGTAATGGGAGTTTATCTTTTATACCTTTATGAATTTACAGATAAAATAAACTAGTTTTGGTGGGGGGGGTTGTCATAATACAGAAGGGAACAGACAGGTGAGTTATATGAAACGGGTTTTACTGTAAAGCAGAGGGTAGAGACAACAGCGGGAACGAGGCGATGGTGAGTGGATGGTGACTTAAGATTGTTGGTTGTGACTTAGCTGGCTGTAGGACTGATGTTGGGTTTCTGTGCAGATGGTGCTGAGCTGAGATGTCCGGTGAACTGGAACTGGACGAGAGATGAAGAACAGACAGGGGACAGGGGACAGGAAGGTAGTCTGTACGTTGTAATAGCAGAGACGAGACCAGACACTGATGTGAGGGTGATGTGTGTATATGTAGTGAGGGGTGATGAGGGAATGCAGGTGCAGCGAGTCAATAATCAGGTGATTGGGAATGAGTGGTCGGATCATAGTAATTGGGTGACGATTGGTGCTGTAATGGTGTGGCTGACTGTGACAGGGGTGGGGGGTGGCTTTTAATAGGTACTAATGGAGGACGGACGAGCCAAAACTTCTGTTAACGTTATTAACATGAACACTAGTACCGTAACACTAAATATATGTTCCACACATATTCTATGCATTCTAATGCTACCGTGTAGAACATAATACTACAATTCAACATTAGACGGTCCTGACATTGGGTGAGGGACACTCTGGGTTGGTGTACAATTAATCAGAAAAGAAAGTGGAAACATGGAGTTTACTTTTTATACCCATATAAACTTGCAGATAAAATAAATTCGTTTTGGGAAGGGGCTTTTATTTTGTAATTCAACATCAGACTGTTGTTTTGAAATTATTTTGAAACTGCGTTTAATATTACTCAACATATAAAATTATTTTTACGTTATCAGGCAATATTTTTTTCATTTTTCTATTAAAGCAGGTCCTTCCTCAGAGGAATGTGCCGGGGAGGGGCTGTCATGAGGAGCAAGAGTTCTGGAAACAAGGTGCAGTTGGGCCAATACGGGGCAACTAGCAAGACCTGCTCCTCGTCCTCCCTGACTTTGCACAGTGTCTGTGCGAGAAGGCTCACTGGGGGGGGAAATACAAATACATACTTGCATAGGCCCCTGGGCCAGCTGTGTGTCAGCACATCCATGCATCCATGCTGGACCACGTGGGGAACGAGTCGTCACTCTCCCGAAAACACAGGCTGGCGTGAGAGCTCGTCGACTGCACGATTCAGCGGGCCAGGGATGTGAATGGCACGAAGTGACCTCAGATGCTTCTGACTCCATAGAAGGAGATGGTGGGTGAGTTGTGACATACGATGAGAGCGTATGTCACATTTGAGCGTATGAGACCACCCTGACAGTTGATGTCAGGGTGGTAGGGAGGCAGCATCCTGGCCGTCGGGGCCGTCGTCTGTTTCTGTGCAGTGGGGAACTGTTGTGTAAAGTTGTTGTGTAATTTCATCAAGCCCTGCCCCAAGAAACCAATCATCCAACCTTGAGGGTTCAGGACACGGTGGAGGCCTCCACTCGAGCCCGACACTTTCGGCGGCTCGAGAAAGCATAGCCGTCAGCTCCGGGCCAGGCTCGGGACACGCTACTTTCCCCGGAGGGGGCAATGCAGCCAAGTCTTCATCCCCAGAGGAAACTAGCTCACTCCGATGCAGCAATCGACATCTGGTCGTCGGGGGGTGCCCCGAATGAAAGGCCGACCCCCATGAGAAGGACCAGCACGCTCACTAGGAAGCTCCACTGGTTGTGGTGTGTTAGAGGAGTGAGGGGACAACGGAGATTGCCTCGGCAGGGAAGCCCTCACTGTGATCCTCAAGTCATCCAGGCTATTCACCGAAGTAGCCCTTTTCTGGCCAGAAGAGGAACTAGATCGGGGTATAGGTGAGGGGACCCCACCTCTCTTGAGGTATTGGAGTCTCGACCATAACACCGAGATGGTCATCCACGAACGCAGCCTTAGCATGTTGAATGCCCAAACACATGAGACAGTGCTCGTGACCGTAAGCCGGCGCTAGGAAATGACCCAGAAACACACGGGTTTTTGTGTTTTACACGGGTTAACACACAAGCTTTTGTTATTGTGAAGCTGAAGAGATTGCGGCTGTAAAGATCATGGCACCTGCTGTCATGCCATAACACCAACACTAGGACAAAGGGCTTCTTCCTAAAGAACGCTCGTCTTTGTAGCACACTCTCAGGAGACTGGAACAGACCATAAAAGCACTGCTCGGATCCGAAGCAAAAGCAAAATGTGCATTGCATCCGCTTCCTTATTTATACTCGCGTTGCGGAGCGCAAGATGCAAATCTCACATGCCAATCTTCATTGGCTGGTTTAGTTTACACTCGAAGGTGATTGGGCTCTTAAGCGAGATCGCAATACGTCTGTGATGTCGACGTTATGTCGAACGTGACCGACTGAAAGGGAACTTTTGTGCTCATTCATGTGAGTTTGATTTTGGTACCTGTTTGTAAATCAACATCACTTTAACTATGTGATCACAGCTAGATGCTAAGAAAGAGTTTTCTTTCTGTGGCCAAAAAAACTATCCTTTCTGAGAGTTGATAGACGATCAATACTGAGTGTTCGCTGGATGAACACAATGATTGTAATATTAATTCAGCTACATCAAGTTAATTCGAATAACTGATCTAAATATTTATAATTACTCATATTTCCATTTTGAACTTATTTGCCACACACATTTATTAATGACAGGCACACTGACTGAATAATGCAGAATTAAATAAAGCGGGAGATCGCTTTTTTTTTCGTACAGTAAAACCGTTAAGGTGGCTAGAATGGCCGTTTTGTTCAAAGGCTGGAAAAATGACTATGACTAGTTTAAATCTTCCGAATTCTATATGAATGTCAAGGGCAATGTTGGTCAGACCTTTAGTTGGGCTTATTGAATAATGCCATGATGTTTTACATGCACAAATGGTCAAAATCATCATCAGTATGTGAATAAACTGTTTCCATCACCTTAATTCACATTTTAACTGAGAGTTATGTTAATTCTGAGAGTATATTCACATATCAGCCATTTCAATACAGGATGTCTTATGTAGATTTTGTAATGTAATGTGTAATAAAAAACAACTGATATACTGATTTTTAAAGACATTATGCATTTATTATGAGGGATACATGTAATACAACATGTACTGTGTTCCAGAGACACAATTAGATGTCCATTGTTGATGCCACAGTCATCAAGGCAAATAGCTCTGTGGGACAAAAACAGAGATACAACTGAACTGTTAGGAAAGCAATACATTCTGCGCAGTCACAACCCCATAAGATCAATAAATCCCATTCATATTTTGTTTATCTTTTTACCTTGTAACGCTCCCATGTCTGGATTTCACGGTAGAGAGTGTTTCCTGGGCATTCTGTGGAATCGGCTTGCCTGTGTCCATACAAGGAGTAAGATGAAGACAGTCGACCTCCGTTCACAGCACAGCTTGTGAAGTCGTACCGCACCATGTTTATCGCACTCCTGGAGGGGAGGGTGGAGGTATAATCTCCAATGAAGCAGACGCCAAAGCCTCTGGAGTTGTACCCGTAAGTGTGGGCACCCACCCAATTCCAACCGCGGCCTTCGTACAAGTTTCCATCAGAGCCAGCAACAAAACTTCAGGGGGAAGAACAATTAAGTTGCAATCAATCAGTCAGTTCAGCACATCAAAAGCAGTTCAAAGGGCTTTATGGTACAGAATGATATCTTAAATTATTTTACTGCCCATTGGGACTTTCCTAACCTGTATCCAATGTCAGACCATCCATTGCTTTGCTGGTGATAGCGCTGCATGGACCGCATCTCACTGGCACATTGCTCAAAGGTGGTGCAAGGACTGGATGGTCGATATGTGTGGTGGATGAAAAGGTACGGCACAGGGAGAGACAGGTAGGAGGGAGAACCGATGAAAGATGCAGCTCCCCATTGAGACCTCGTAATGATTTTGGGACAAACTTGGCAGGAGGAAAAAAGCAATATGAGAACACAAAATTGCTATTGACAGATTGCTAATTTGTCACAAATAAAGTGATTTACTTTAATGGTATTATTAAAAAATTCCTATTCTCATAAATATAAAAGAATATAAAATGTAACAGTTAAAACAGTAAAATACATAAGTCAGCTTTAAATGTACAATTAAAAACAAAAGTAGATTATGATAGTATACTAGGCCTATATATTTAGTAGTAAAATAAATGTAAATTTATAATTAAATAAAACGAAAATAAAATGATTTACTAACTCAAATTATATTCAGAATGATCTAAAGTTACAGCAAAAATTGTTTGTAAAATGATAGTTAAAATTGTTAAATACATAATTAAGTCAGCTTAAAATTTATGAAAAAAATTGTTATATTAAAACTTTTAATTGTATGAAGCTTTTTGTTAATACTTAAAATTGTTATATTTACATTTATATTTAAAAATATTTTATAAATATATATGTAAAACAAAAGAAAAGAAAATGTATTTATATAAATATATATATTTAAAATAAAATGAATAGGTTTAATTACCCGCATACACATGGACAAATTGCTCAAACCCCTCTTTCACAACATCATCCAGCCTCTTCCTGTCAGACTCATTTAAGTTACGGCGAACTGTTAGAGCCTGAACCACTTGGCTTTTCAGCAAAGAGAAGCTGACGGCCTTTTTAAAGTTCATCCTTCGATTTTGACTAATCAGACGGGGCGCTGCGTCCAACCCTGCGGCATCAAGCTGGTGGCTGTAGTAACTCTTCAGCAAGTCACTCAGTGAAAGCTCACGAAGGTTAGATGTGGCGACTTCCGACCCGAGAATGAACCCATCCATTCCTCCGGTTATTAGGGCGTCTGTTGCCAAGGAGGGCAAACCAGAGAGAGTGTACACCTTTGGGGATTTAATGCTATCCCAAAAACCTTTAGTGCCCAGAGGAGTGCTGGACTGCTCATTGTGGGCATGATGGACCAAAGAGGCAACCAGGTTCTCGCTCAAGGTTAAAGGGTACAGACCTTGGATGGCCGACTGCAGCCCAGCCTCAAGTCCGAGGAGCATTGGGGCCAGCGCCACATTTGAACCATCTAAAGTCAGAACTACACCTTCCTCTTCACCCAGCTGTGTTATGCTATGATTAATGACATTGCTTAAGAATGAAATGACGGATGGTTCAGTCGCAAGGTCGCGTGCATCACTGAGGTCGCCAAGGTGACGCTTGATGAGGTCGGTTTCAAAGCCAGCAGCCTTACGTAAACCTTTGACCACATCGAGCATCTGAAGTCCTGGATTCTCTGCTTCAATTCTCTCCACAGCACTGATGAAGTCATCCATGCGCCTTGTGGTGGTCACTTACGAAACAAATAAAGAAAACATGGACATTTTAAATAGTAATAATGCAACCACAGCTATTAAAGGAGTCAAATAACAAGGAATCAAACATCTAGAATTCATTGTACTGTGAGTTTCAGACCCAAAAACTCCTCCACAATCCAAATAAAAACCCTAAACATTTAGCGAACCCAAGCAGTAAAACACTTTGCAATAAGGTTTAATTTATTAATGTGTAAACTACACTAGTAAACATGAACGAACAATGAACAAAACTTCTACAGCACCTGTTAATCTTAGTTAATGCTAATTTAACCATTTATTAATAAAAAAAAATTAAATCTAAAGTTCACATTAGCTAATGCACTTGGAATTAACATGAACAAACAAGTGAGAATTGTATTTTTAATAACAATAACAAAGATGAATAAATTCTATATAAAAAAATATTGTTCATTAACAAATATTATCAAAACCATATTTGACGTTAATGAAAGTAACATGTTTTTGTCACTGATGTGAAATCTGTGATGATGTAAGGCAATATTTTAAGTACATAACTCATATTCATTTCGGTCTGTTTCTCAAACAAAGTTACCGTACAGCTTTAGGAGACTTAGAAAATAACTCACATAAATTACTTTTACTGTATTTTTTTGGTCCTATTATTGAAAAACTCTTTGATGTTTTGGTTTGGTTCATGACGAAAGACCGTCTTCTGTTTGGAATGACAAGAAGGGTAATAAAAGTAATTTTCTGAGCGAACAAACCCTTTAAAAAACTTTTCTAATATTTGTCTATACACCAAATCAAGAGTATATGACCAGTAATTATTCAGCATAGTGACTAGAAGATTGAATATGACTTACCTTCAGTGAAGCCACTGGCAAACACCACAAGCAAAGAAACAAGCAACGGCAAGTGCCAAGCCATGAGGACAGAAGTTACGAGCACTGAAGATTCTCTGTTCACCCAGAATGGATGTGTGTCTACCTGCACCTCATACGCATTATAAATACATGTTAACGCTTATGTAAGCACGTACTGATTAGATGCGTTCCATAAATGTCAATATAGGTTTGAGAAAGTGACAGCTGCTTTTAGTGTGCCACAAATAAACTGGCCAAAACCCATGATAAAGAAAGAACTATGTCAAGAATCTTGACAAGACGTCACAAAAAAAGTTGTATTATTCACTCTTAAAAATTAAGATTCCAAAAGGGTGTTTCACAGTGATTCCATAAAGAACCGTCTTGGGTTCCAGAAAGAACCTTTCAATGAACCGTTCTTAAATGAGCGCCTTTTTTCTCAGTGTGAAGAACATTTTAATACTTTTTCCACTATTAAGAACTTTTTGTGGAATGGAAACGTTCAATGGATGCACTTAAAATATGATTTTGTCTCTTATTCCAGGGTTTCTACAGGTTTTAGAAATGGAAATTCAAGAGTTTATAAAGACCTTCTTTCTTTCTTCAATGTCTATGTATTATCAACACTTCAGAGTTTGACAAAACAACTTTTTTTATTCATTTTACAAAAATAGTAGCTTGATCTCTGTTCCCAAACACTAGAACATGGAAATAACTTTTACTGGACCTTCTGATCACACTGCAAAGTGTTGTTCTTCATCAGTATTTTTGTCTTTTTTTCCAGTGCACGTCTAAAGATTCTTTAATCAAGACAAATTTCCTGGATTAACATAAAAATTAAGTCTTGTGTTCTGTGAAATTGATCAAAATAAAGCGAGTTTGTGATTAAAAAAAGAACAAATATCTGCCAATGGGCTCAGAAAAATCAACTTAATTCAAAGGGAAGTTTTCATAACTCACTGACAGATATTTATTCTTGGTTTAAGCGTAAACACTCTTCATTCTGTTCATTTTTTCAAGACTTAATTTTACATTTGCATCTCAAGTAAATGAATCTTGATTTAAGAATGCTTAGATGTTTGAACTGTGGAAAACAGGACAAAAATACTGAGGAAGATATAATTTTTTTACAATACACGTAACATTTAATGAATGATAAGACTTTCTGCTCTAATTTAAGACTTCTTTAAGGCGTTATTTTATGTGTTTTTTGGTAAAGGAGAAGACATTTTAGTGTTTCATGTTCAGTTATGTTGGACATTAGAGGAGTTTCTGTAATGTTTCTGAATTATGTGGTTACCATTGTGCTGAAGAGTAGCACTTGTGCTCAGGCTGTGAGTGATAACTATAAGTCTATAACTATAAGATAACTAAGTCAGTACTGACTCCAGACTTTTCTTATTAGTTCATTATTGTAAATAATGATGAATGAAACTGCATGTTTATTTAGTTAATTTACACATACTAGACTCAATTAATTTGGCTTAAACCAACTAAAATGTGTTGACCCAACTAAATTTATTTAGTTTGAAATAAATAAATTAAACTGTGTGAAAAAACTTTCTTCAACTGAGTTAAGAAAGGGTAATAAATTCATTTCTTCATTGAATCCTGCATGCCAGTAAAGAACCTTTATTTTTAAGTCTGTGGCATGAGATAATCTGATTTAGTTTTACATACATTCAGACACATTATTCAGAGTCTTATGAATAATGAATCAATGCTAAAAAACCCATTTTAACCTTTCTTTGTAGAAAAGTGTTTTCTTATTGCTAATAATCTTTCAGATCATTCTAGTAAAAAACAAACAAACCTATATTAGTTCTTGTTGGGAATGACTGGAAACTGTGGATAGATAAAGCTTCCATTTTGGTCTTACACGATATCAAATCTTCCTTTGAGACAGTTTATCACAAGGTCCTTATTCACCAAATAGGAAACTGGGTTAGGTTTTCCAAGGACATTTTTTAAAGTTTAAATCAGGTGTGTCCAAACTCGGTCCTGGAGCGTCACGGTCCTGCAGAGTTAGGCTCCAACTTGCCTCAACACTCCTGTCTGGAAGTTTCTAGTACGCCTATAGACAGTGATTATCTGGTCCAGGTTAATTGGGGTTGGAGCTGAACTATGGACACTGGCCCTCCAGAAGCAGGTTTAAATCATATTAGATAAATAGACATTTGATCGCTTTTGAAATCAATCATCAAAAAGTGTCCTGTTTCTTGTCATACAACAGGACTTTAAAGACCACGACCCTTTTCATTATAAGTTATCATGGGATCCAAATCTATATTACCATAAATATCTTAATCAGCTGTGCGTTAAACATATTGCAATGGATTCCTCCAAAATTACAGATGAATCAGGACAATGCTAAAATAGCAGGTGACAAAATTTCTAAATTGTGGCCGTTTCACTTCAAAAATGTATCTATAATATTACTTCTAAAGAACAGAATTGTGGTTATTAGATAATACAATAGGTGTAAAAAAGCCTCATGTTTGTACATGCGTTTTTACACTCACTACAAAGTCATTTTAGGTCAGAATTGAACTTAAACAGAGGTTTGAATCAGAACACTCTTTATTTTAAATCTACAAATTATGTTTTATTATTTTTATATGTAGTTCTACATTAGGGGGTTGTATTTGTGTAAAGAGGAAGAATAAACATTTAGAAAGTTGAGCCTAAACAGCACATAATTTATAACAACAAACTGACATTTTATACAAAAATGTACATATTCATATTATAACACAAGTTTATGTGTTTGTGTACAGTTCATGGTATGTGAGTTTGCACATGCACACATAACTGGTCAAACTGAACTCTATTCAGAGTTAAAGTCTCTTTCAAGTTTATCTCTTGATCAATTCTATTTCTAGTTTTTATTTCTCTCTTAAACAGAGAGGGAATACAAACACCGCCTGCGTCACCAGAAATCACCAGAAAGACCTCAGCGATCCATTCCACTGTCCTCCAGGGGTTGCCCTTGGAAACAAGCCGCTCGTAAACGTTCACAAAATTCCAGCTCCTCCTGCAGGAACAGAAAATTCAGAGTTGTCAGACATTATGAAGCACTGTTTGCAACCTATTTTACTTTTAAAATGTACTTGCTTTACCTTTTTCATATTTTTTAATTAGTATATAAATGAATAATTTTGCGCTTTTTCTAACTTTTATTCGTTTATTTTATAATTATGTTAGCTTCGTCATTTTAGTACTTTAGCCTCTGCCATGTCAACATTTCTACATTAAGTTTTCTATCTAATATTTATACTTTATTTAAATTATTTTCAGATACCAAACACGGACTGACTCATGATATTTGGCAAATGTAATGCTATTTGCTATTATTGTGGAAGAATTGTATTATGTTAATGTTAATCTGCATTTAATTATTGCGTACGATTTTAAAAAGGCTTCATTACCTACAAGGACAGCCTAAAACAATGCCTAAAAACTATTAGATTATTGCTAAACATTATTTTCTCTATTATTTTACCTACCCATGTTGCTCACACCTATAAATGAGTGGCCTACGTGATGTCAGCTAAGAAAGAAAGTCATTTCAGAGGCAAGACAAGTTATTTAATATCAGTGAAGGATTACGAAACCACATTTTTTTTCTTTGGAAGAACATGCATCAACAAATCACACATAATACGACAAGGAAAAAAGTAAAAAGGGTCCATTTTTATTACATGTGGACTTTAAAATATTTGATATGAGAGTGAATGTGAGACTGAAGGACAAAGTACAGGAGAGATAAACAACAAAACAACAGTTAAGAGATGAGTGAATGAGTTTACCTGGCTCTCCTCTTGTCCCCTTAGGTCCTGCACTCGCTGGTTGAGCAGTTCCTCCAAGCCCAGCGACGGATCTCTGCAATCACTCACACCACGGGGAGAGTCCTCAACCAGACTACACACATACACGCCGCAAAAAAACAGTCAGAAACCAAGCGTCAAACTCCAAAAGCTGATTTCATACTTCCATCAGCATACTGAAGTTTCATTATCATCATGCAATCAATGTTACTAACCAGCAGAGGGCACCAAGTACATGTTCATGTACAGAGGAATGAGGGGACCGAAGCACTGACACCAGCTGCTGAACCATCCCCATAGACAACACTGTATCTGACAAATTAAGAATGTATACATAAAACACTTGTACAAACTGGACTCTAGATGCTCGGAGAGTCCGCATTCAGATTCAGCGCTACCTTTGTGTTCTGGGTGACTGGACAGAAGGTTGAGGAGAAGGAACGCAGATTTAGTTCTCAGTTTCTCACTGTCTGACTGCATCCCCCTCATCAGCACTGAAAAACCATCATGTGACAGGAAGTCCCGCAGACCTACATCCTGTTCCCGGACTAAACCTGGGAAAGACAAGATTTGAAGATGCTTAATTCCAGAGACAGTATAAGGAGGAGACTTGCCACTAAATGAATGGAGGCCTTTCACTTAAAAAGATCCAATGTTGGGTCACCAACCAAAAATAACCTAAATCATATAGACTAAATATAATAAAATAAATAGGCTGATCAGGGCTGTACGATTTGGGGATAAAATGTAAAGTGCGATTTAAATGCGATTTTAGTACTTGTTTGTAGGTATGCACAATTTGGCTAAAATTCTGTGACTAAATCAATCAATAAATATTATACTACTAAATAAAAATATTAAACAAAATAAGAAACATTACTATTGCAAAACTTATCTGTATAGTAAAAAATCAGTATTTAAGAAAAATAATATTATAATAATACATTTCTTTTGCAATGGTAAAATTACAATACTTTGTAATATCTTCATTTTCATATCAAGCATTTATTTTTGAAGGTTTTTGTTGACAACAGCCGGTTGGGAAGATGATTTGCACTTTTTATCCCCCCAAATTCATCGACTCAAACTCAGAGCAGATGCAGAGATAGAGATTCTGTAGAGCTCTACTCATTTACTATCAACTGTGTGAATTATTTCATATTTGATTATTAATTTATATCAGAAAAAAACATACAGACCGACTTGAGAGTGGCTGTGTAGTAGATGGATGCTATGCTATCAGAGATAGAGTTTGTGTAGAGCCATTTCATATTTCCATGCAAATTCTGTGATTTATGCGCATGTATGGTTTCAGTTGTTCCAACATTTCTCTCTAGATTTAGAATAAATTAAAGTCGAAAGTTATTGGTAAATCATTTGACACACAAATTTGTGCGTATGCACCCAATACTCAATATAAAATCTCGGACTATATCAATCCAGACATTTCCTTTTACGTGCAACTATACTCACAGGACACCGCGTAGAGTGCTTTAACTCTAACAGTGCTGTTTGCGTCGTGATCTGTGAGTTGCAGGAGTGTCAGTAGCGCCCCCTGGTTGAGCAGGTAGAACTGCACCTCGGGCATATTCTGGGCACAGCTGGCGATGAGCTGAGCCGCTCTCCAGCGAATGCCCGCCTCGGAGTGACAGAGACACCGTGACATACACAAGTCCAGACCGCCCAGCTTCATCAGATCTGCAAAACACACAGAGAAGATTAGAGTTAGAGTTAGATGCTGCAAGAAGACGACATGAAAGTCTGAAGACCAAACACACACACACCTCTGGCATTGTCAAGGTTCTCACAGAGCTCAGAAAGCATTTCCAGGGCTTCCTCTCGCTCATCCTCCTCTTCCTCCTCCTCCTCTCCCTCCCTGCGCTCATCTCTATTCAGCACGTCCAAACACTGCTTCATCTGCTCGACCTCATCCATCTGTCCTTTACACACTTCTGCAAGAGCTCCTCTCAGAAACTCCAACCTCTAGAAAGAGAGAGAATGTGGTTTACTTATAGATGACTGCATATTAAACTGGGATATGAGTTTTCAGAGACTGCTTGCTCACCTCTTGCGTCATGGGTTCTGGTGGAGCCGGACCGTCCGAAGCAGAGCCGGCCTCCACTGCCATCTGAAGCACACCTTGCAAATTACGGGGGTGTTGCCTGTTACCCCTGCCTTCTGCCATCTAAGGAGATAAAGACACATCATATGATATTCGGGATTCAAAGCTTTTCTGACAATCCGTAAATGCTTTTTAAACAGGCTTAATAAATAAATTCAATATTCTGGCAACTTTACTAAAATTTGCCAAAAACCTTTTGTAAAGACAAATGAGAAGCACAAAATCACATTTATGCTATTTTCAGTATAGGCCTACTAAATATTTTTGGTTGATTTTTATGGTAACTTCTAGTCATGTTAAGAATAGTGATTATTTTTTTTATTTATTTTTTTACATTTATATATTTAATTTCACTTACACAGTAATATACAGATAATATACTTTTGATATTTTTTCTTTCACTTAGAAAATGTGTTCAGATAATATATTTTTGGTCACATAATTCTTATATTTCGCTTACAGATGTAGGCTATTATCACAGATGACACATTTATTACTTACATCTATATTATCATATATTATTTTGACATTTATTTATTATATTTTACTTACAGATATATGATCACATCACGGATAATATTTTTTACGACATTTTAATACTGTGCCATTTATTTCTGATATTTCCTTACAGATATATTATCACAGATAATACATTTTTGTGACATATTTATTTATTTTATTTCACTTAGACATATATATTTTATGATATTTATTTCTTATGTTACACTTATAGACGTATTACCAAAGATAATACATTTTCGTGACATTTATTTATTTTGTTTCACTTACAGATATATTATCACTTATAATATTTTATGACATGCATTTTATATTTCCCTTACAGTTATAGATATGTTATAGCAGATAAAATATTTTTGACATAGCCTATTTAACAGATATACTGTCAGAATCAAAGATAAGGAACAGCCAAATACAACGAAACCGAAACACGTTCTAATGTTCAAAATGTAAACACGGGTAAAACAACTCGGGCCTACCTTTGGAAATGCTGTGTGTCAAGGTTTAGAAGTAGACGTTGCAAGGATGTGTGTCAAGAGGTTTCGCAGCAGTGTTAATAATAATGTGCGTGATCTCCGCGCAGAAATTATAAGGACACCATCGCTGATCCAGAAGCTTCCAGATGCGGCCGCACATTAACGGCGCGTGCAGCAGAAACTGTCGACGCGCGATGACGTCAAGACCCTTACCGTAATGATTTTGATCATCATTGTAGTTATCTAAAGAATTCTTAAAATCTAAATTTGATATTGAAGAAAACTCTTGTCAATTCTGTGATGCGAATATTGAAACCACTGAACATATTTTTTATCATGAATTATAACACGTGTAAACCCCCTTGAATACAAACAAATTAAGTTTGGTGTACTTAAGAAAGATTGTCCACAGTACTTCTTGGTTAATAATCTTTTTGAATTTGCTAAATATTTCATTCATAAATGCAGATTTTTGAACCCCCCCCCCCCCCCCGTCCTTTCCTCATTTTGCTAATTAGTTGGGGGCCTTAAGCACATAAATGGGTAATTTCGCGCAAATTCATCTAAAAGCGCCAAATTTGGCACAGATGTAGCTCAGGTCATACCGAAATGATTTAGCTAGGGCGCCGGAGCCAGCGACCCTCGGGGCCAAGATGGCGGCCAAATCCAATATGGCCGCCGCCCGAAAAGGGTTCCGGCTTTAACTTTTGAACCACATGAGTTACAAATACAAACTTGATATGTTTTTCAGCTTAATTGATCATGAGAAACACATAGGAATGTTTATATTTATGACCCAGTATATCTGGACCCCTTGATCCTCCAATTCCAATATGGCCGCTGTCCAAAAAAGCAGTTTGGGCTGTAGTATGGGGCCTTACACACCATTGTTCGCGCAAATGCATCTACAAGCACCAAATTTGGCACAGATGTAGCTGAGGGGATACTGAAATGATTTAGCCAGGGCGCCCGAGCCAATGGTCCCTGAGATCAAGATGGCGGCCAAATCCAATATGGCCGCCGCCTAAAAGGGTTTCGGCTATAGCTTTTGAGCCAGATGAGATACAAATACAAACTTGATGTCTATTTTACCTTCTTTGACCATGGGAAACCCATAGGAATACTTACATTTATGATTGGGTATATCAGGACCCCCCAATAACCCTAAATTCAATATGGCTGCTGTCCGAAAAACGGTTTTGGCTACAAATTTTGAACCAAATGCGCTACAAATGAGGATGTGGTGTCTATTTTATGTTTATTGACCACAGGAAGTCCATTGGCATATTTATATTTATGCTTGTGTAAGTCTGGAACCTGTATTCTTTTCAAGACTGTGGTTGAAAATCCTTTTTTTTTACCACAACTTTGAAGGTTATTCTCAATGTTGATTCATTTCCTTATAAAAGTGAAATGGTTTTCAGTTTACCACAGGTGAATACATTTCAAAGTGTAATCATATAAGAAAGAATAAGACACAAGTATTATTGCAAGGCAATATTTATATTATATCAAATTGTTAAAATAATAATATAGTCAATTTTTCCAAAACTCTTAAAGGTTTGCTTAGCATAACAAAAAAACAGCAATAAAATAAAAAACAACAGTGAATTATCATTATCACTCACAATCACTGGATCTCTCATTGTCTTCACCATCATTGTTTGTACAAGCACCCTCACATGCACATATAGAAGTGCAACGAACTACGGCTTTACAGCACTTACAGTGCCCTCTACATGCTGTCTTGCAGCCACAGTGGAGGAGAATGGTGCAGGCTTTACTGGCGTCTCCGAGATTAGTCCAGTAAGGTTCCCAAGTCTTGCTCGTAGAGTCCCGAAACCATCCCCATGCATTGAACTCTGGGATATCTTGCTGGACAGCGGTTGCCTGATTCCAGTAGAAGCTGGCCTGCAGCAGTGCTCTTTTGATGTGCTGAATCAATGCAGCTTGGGTGGGTGGCAGGTTCTCGAAAGACTTGGTACCATTCGAGAAAAGGTGATGTCTAGCTTCATCTACACGGCTGGAACCACAGCTCTTGCTGTACATGATGATGACCATACGCTCCAGTCTTTGGACATGGACGTCATTGTTGATCTGTTCAGGCTCCAAGGTGAGGGTAACCAGAGATTCTGTGAGATCTGGTGTTGCCTCCCAAGCTGCCCATGCACTCTTTTTCCCATGACACAGAAAGGGTGAGGTTGTGTCACAGCCTGTTAAAGCGTGGAAGAGTGGTAAGGCTAGTGACTTCTGGGGACCAAGATCCTTGCCGTCCTTCGGATGAGAAGTAAAACCGAGGTCCTGACTCTCTGTGGTCATTAAAAATCCCATGGCATTTCTCATAAAGAGTAGGGGTGTAACCCTGGTGTCCTGGCCACATTCCACACATTGGCCCTTACCAATCATGGCCTCCTAATAATCCCCTTACATTGAATTGGCTCTATCACTCTCTCTCCTCTCTCCACCTATAGCTGGTGTGTGGTGAGCGCACTGGCGCCGTTGTTCTGTGGCTGCCGTCGCATCATCCAAGTGGATGCTGCACACTGGTGGTGGTTGAGGAGAGACCCCTGATATGATTGTAAAGCGCTTTGGGTGTACAGTAGTACATATGAAAGCGCTATATAAATGCCTCATTCTATTCTATTCTATTCTTGCTGATTTCATGAGCAGGAATGTCCCTATAGTTTTTTCCACCTGCAAAGCCGATCCAGAGCTCTGTGAGGCCGAGTGTGTTGAAGAAGCGGATGGCAAGGATGACAACATCGCTGTCGACAGTCTGGACAAATGCCTTTTTATGGCCATTGGCCCCAGCATGTGCAAGATGCAGGATTATTCTAGTGCTTCTGGATGATTACAAGGCTGAAGGGCAGACATGTCATACCCTGGTCTGTTGGAGAGTACAGCATCTTTCTTGGTGGAAAGGAGGAGTTTACCTGACATGCCATGCTTGGTTATCTCTTCACTGATATATCCAAATAGTTAAATATATAACAATATATCCAGTATATACTGTATATAATAGATATATCCAGTTACATTTTGGAATTGGAGTTCTCCTATCTCCTTTAGTTCTTGATCCGGTTCCTCTGCGTTGGTGAGTTTGTGTTTTGAGGTTCTCCTCTGGATATGTGTCAAACACAATATCCAGTCACGTGACAGATTCATAGCTCATGTGTGACCTCACAAACCCAGCAATATTGGTGTTAACGTAGTCATGGAATGTTTTTTTAAGTAGTTGGCCGGACCATTTGGACCATGAGCTATGAATCTGTCACATGAGCTCATCATGTACAGCAAGACCTGTGTTTCAAGCCGTGTAGATGAAGCTAGACATCAGTCTCTCGAGAACCTGCCACCCACCCAAGCTGCATTGATTCAGCACATCAAAAGAGCACTGCTGCAGGCCAGCTTCTACTGGAATCAGGCAACCGCTGTCCAGCAAGATATCCCAGAGTTTAATGCATGGGGATGGTTTCGGGACTCTACGAGAAAGACTTGGGAACCTTACTGGACTAATCTCGGAGACGCCAGTAAAGCCTGCACCATTCTCCTTCAATGTGGCTGCAAGACAGCATGTAGAGGGCACTGTAAGTGCTGTAAAGCCGGAGTTCGTTGCACTTCTATATGTGCATGTGAGGGTTCTTGTACAAACAATGATGGTGAAGACAATGAGAGATCCAGTGATTGTGAGTGATAATGATAATTCATGTGAGAGACCATGAGAATTCACTGTTGTTTATGTTATTGCTGTTTTTTTGTTATGCTTAGCAAACCTTTAAGAGTTTTGGAAAAATTTACTATATTATTATTTTAATAATTTAACATAATAGAAATATTGCCTTGCAATAATAATTGTGTTTTATTCTTTCTTATATGATTACACTTTGAAATGTATTCACCTGTGGTACACTGAAAACCATTTCACTTTTATAAGGAAATGAATCAAAATTGAGAATAACCTTCAAAGTTGTGGTAAAAAAAAAAAGATTTTCAACCACAGCCTTGAAAAGAATACAGGTTCCAGACTTACACAAGCATAAATATAAATATGCCAATGGACTTCCTGTGGTCAATAAACATAAAATAGACACCACATCCTCATTTGTAGCGCATTTGGTTCAAAATTTGTAGCCAAAACCATTTTTCGGACATCGGCCATATTGAATTTAGGGAATTTGGGGGTCCTGATATACCCAATCATAAATGTAAGTATTCCTATGGGTTTCCCATGGTCAAAAAAGGTAAAACAGACATCAAGTTTGTATTTGTATCTCATCTGGCTCAAAAGCTATAGCCAAAACCCTTTCAGGCGGCGGCCATATTGGATTTGGCCGCAATCTTGGTCTCAGGGACCATTGGCTCGGGCGCCCTGGCTAAATCATTTCAGTATCCCCTCAGCTACATCTGTGCCAAATTTGGTGCTTGTAGATGCATTTGCGCGACAATGGTGTGTAAGGCCCCATACTACAGCCCAAACTGCTTTTTTGGACAGCGGCCATATTGGAATTGGAGGATCGAGGGGTCCAGATATACTGGGTCATAAATATAAACATTCCTATGTGTTTCTCATGATCAATTAAGCTGAAAAACATATCAAGTTTGTATTTGTATCTCATGTGGTTCAAAAGTTAAAGCCGGAACCCTTTTCGGGCGGCGGCCATATTGGATTTGGCCGCCATCTTGGCCCCGAGGGTCGCTGGCTCCGGCGCCCTAGCTAAATCATTTCGGTATGACCTGAGCTACATCTGTGCCAAATTTGGCGCTTTTAGATGAATTTGCGCGAAAATGTGCTTAAGGCCCCCAACTAAATGAACTTAAAGCTTTTGCTGCTTCACTCTGCACCCTTCCAAATGTAAAAGCTTTCCACAGTAGCAAATTTCTTCAATGAGCTAAGTGCACTTTAGATCCTTTACCCCTTGCAAGGACCTACCTTCACATAAATGTTATTCATTTATTTATTATTTATTATTATTATTATTATATGTATCTTTTTTTATATTGTCTTTCTTGACTGTATATTTGATTTGAGACTTTGTAAATATGTCTGCCTTTGAAAATTGTAAGTTAATATTGTTTGTTAAATACCTTTTTTGTCTGTAAATTTGAATTCAATAAAAAAAAGATCATCATTGTAGTTGTATCTCAATCACCAAAGGGATTTAATAAATAATAATTTGCATAATTAAAACATTGTAAACCCTACAATTATACCATGTTTATAATTAAAAATACCAGTTGTTACTAGCGTTATTTTATTTTATTTATTTATTTACAGTCTTTTTTACGGTCTGTTTTTCTGCTGTTTAACTTATGTTTATAACAGTGGTAGCTAGTGTTAGCAATAGTCTCATTGTAATACAATAAATTAGTAAGTAGTCATTAATGAAATGAAAGTAATTTGGTTTACAAAGATGATATTAAGCGGCCTCTTTGTAAACCAAATTACTTTCATTTCATTAATGACTACTTACTAATTTATTGTAATACAATAAATTAGTAAGTAGTCATTAATGAAATGAAAGTAATTTGGTTTACAAAGAGGCCTCTTAATATCATCTTCCATTGTTTAGAACTGTTACGGTAAAGTAAAGACGCGTGTTGATGGCGTATGTGTATTTCTCCGCGCACGCGCTTTTGCCAGTGTCCGCAAAATGGCTGCGCTCGTGAGCGTCCGCGCGTGCCTCTCCGGTAAGTTACAACATTTGTGTATTTTTCTTTTCGCGTGCCATTGACATTGAGTTTATGCTACGAGTGTTCTGCGTGCGAGATGTAGCACATAGATATGTGTGTATATATGCGAGTGTGGAAATGACAGTGATTGTGAATTGAGAAAGGATGCTCGTGCGTTCCGTAAGCAAGGTCAAGTTCCTCAGCGGCAGCCTGTACCTTACATCATCGAGAGAGAAATGCATGACTTTAATGCATAAGATTGTTTATGCATACGTAATTGAAGATCTGTCCTGTATAAAGATTAGACATCTGGGAAATAGATTAGGGCTGTTTCAGTCTCAGATACTTTTGACAGCTGTGCCAAGAGACCGAGAGTTTGAGGTATTGAACTTTTTAAATGGTTGTTTTGTGGTGTGTTGATTATTAGCCATGCTTTTATTTGGCATAGTTGTTGAAGTAATGCTTAGACTCACATCTAAACCATAAGCCACTATAAATCATGCAAATGAATGAAATTTTACATGACATTAAGCACATTTTCTCTCTTGCTTTCCAGCCCTTCAGTTGACCTCCCCGAGTTTACTGCACAGCTCCTATAAACTGGTAAGTTTTCATGTTCAAAATATTTGTAACTTTATGCAATATAGGCCTGGTTTCACAAACAGGGCTTTGATTAAGTCGGGATCAGGCCTTAGTTCAATTAGGGCATTTAAGTATCTTATAAACGTGCCTTACAAAAAACCATTACTGGTGTGCATCTTGAGACAAAAAAATGGCACTCACATATTTTAAGATATTCCAGAGCAAATTACTTTCAGTTTAAACCGCTCTGAAAAGCATTTTAGTCTGGGACTAGGCTTAAGCTTAGTCTGTGAAACCGGGGGATAAAATTTAATAAGAGGGTAAAATAATTATTTGTCATTATCATCATGTGTATTCATATATTTCTTTTATTATGTTCTGTTAGCTTGCAGTTCCTCTAAGTCGGAGGAATTTCGCAGCAGAAGCGAAGAAGGTTTTCTCTCGTTCTAAACCCCATTTGAACATCGGGACTATCGGTCATGTAGACCACGGCAAAACCACGCTGACCGCCGCCATTACCAAAGGTATATTGTCGACTTGTTTTTATTTCTTACTATTCAAAAAGCAGTTGTGCTGACTCTATTTTGTTCCTGTGTTTGTGTCAGTCCTTGCCGAAGCCGGTGGTGCAAGTTATAAGACGTATGAGGATATTGACAACGCTCCGGAAGAGAAGGCTAGAGGAATCACCATAAACGCCTCGCATGTGGAATACACCACCGCCAACAGACACTACGCTCACACAGACTGCCCCGGTCATGCCGACTACGTCAAGGTATTGCACAGAGATAGCATAGCGTCTGTCTGTCTGTTAGTATGGTTTTTTTTCTGATATAAATGAATACGCTTATTCAACAAGGATGCATTAAATACATCAAAAGTGACTGTAAGGACATTAATAATGTTGCATAAGATTTATATTTCAAATAAATGCTTTTATTTTGAACTTTATATTCATTAAATCCTGTGAGAGTTTCCTCAAAAATATAAACAACACAACTATTTTCAACATTGATAATAATCAGAAATTTTTCTCAAATCAGATCATATCAGAATGATTTCTGAAGGATCATGTGACACTGAAGGCTGGCGTAATGATGCTGAAAATTCAGCTTTGATTACTCACAAGAATAAATTACATTTTAAAATATATACAAATAGAAAACAGTTCTTTTAAATTGTAATAATATTTCACAATTTTTACTTTATTTTTGGTCAAATAAATGCAGCCTTGTTGAAGACTTCAAAAACAAGAAAAATCTAACCGACCCAACAGTAGTGTACATGTGTTGTCATTGCATGTGTATTATAAATGCACATCTCTGTCTGAAGAACATGATCACAGGCACGTCTCAGATGGACGGCTGCATCTTAGTGGTGGCGGCAACCGACGGTCAGATGCCCCAGACGCGCGAGCACCTCCTGCTGGCACGGCAGATCGGCGTGGAGCACGTGGTGGTGTTCGTGAACAAGGCCGATGCAGTGGAGGACAAAGAGATGCTGGACCTGGTGGAGCTGGAGATCAGAGAGCTGCTCACCGAGTTCGGCTACGACGGCGAAAATACACCGGTTGTCATTGGATCGGCCCTCTGCGCTCTGGAGGTAAGGATGGAGGGTTGGAGATGAAGTGATTAAAAGTCGGCGTGAAATGGAAGTTGCGATTAGTTTTTTTCTTCCCTATTGTGATGTATATGAGTGAAACTCACAAGAGTAAATGTAAGGCAGGACTTGATTTTGTCCATGTGGAATTGGTTGGATGGTTGTGGTGTGCTATTGGTGGATCTCATGTGAGAGACAGGTTGCCCCGCCCTCACATCAGTAAACGCAGAGAAAAGAAGAGATGCAAGAGGAGGGGGAAGTGATTTTAAATAAAGATTATGAGGCACATGAATTAAAAAAATAATGATATGCTCAGATAAATCAGTTATAATAAGTACTGCTATATTCCATTAAAATATTTTTTTATTCCTGGGTGACTTTAAATATGAATCCTCATAAACATAAGCATATATATATATATATATATATATATACACACAACACACACACACACACACACACACACACACACAAACACAACACGTGCCAAAATGAAGAAACTGGGATGTTTTAAATTGTGTTGAATGAATCACAAGTGGCTCCTAAATTTCACGGCTATGCTTCTGTTATGATTGTCTGTGTTTAGAACAAGCAGCCGGAGCTGGGTGTCAACTCCATTATGAAGCTTTTGGATGTGGTAGATACATTTATTCCTTTGCCAAAGAGAGATCTGGATAAGCCATTCCTGCTGCCCATAGAGGCAGTCTACTCTATTCCAGGTGTGTGTAATAAAAGTCTTCTTATTGTAGTGCTGCTGAATCTGATATAGTATCTATACTCTGTATGATTTGTTATTTTTGCTTTTCTGCTTTGGGTAAAAGCATCTCCAAAATTAATAAATAATAGTTATTGTTGTTGTTTTCATATCCAGCATGATTTTGTCAGAGTATTTCTGCCTGTGATTCTCAGAAGTGTGTATCTGTGTGCAGGTCGTGGTACTGTGGTCACTGGCACACTAGAGCGAGGAGTGATCAAGAAAGGAGATGAATGTGAATTTCTCGGACACAGTCGTTCCTTTAAATCCGTCATCACTGGTGAGAAGTTACTTTTTTCCCTGCTCATTGCACAAACATGCACATGTATAATAATAGGCAGTCAATGTGCAAAATATGGTTAATGCATTTAGAATGGATCTTGCATTGAACACAATTAATGTTTCTGTGTTGTGGTGCAAAAATAACACCGTTTGGTGCTTAAATATGATTATTGGGAAAAGTATAAGCACAATAGTATCAGATGATAGTATAATAGTGTCATAATAGTATAATAATAGTATCTAAATCTGAAAGCATAAAATAGAAAAAAAAATAGTATTAATCTGAAAGTGTCTTTGAGCTTTGGAAAGTAGCAATATAAATACAGTGTTGAAATTGTTAATTAAAACTATTAAAAATAATTTTCATTAATTGAAATAAAGCTTAAGTAATATATACAGTAGTGGCCAAAAGTGATGAATGGCCTGAGAAAAAAACTAAATCTACAGGATTTATTCAAATATTATTAAAAAATTGTTATAGATTTTGTAAGCATATTGCATAGATGTGCTTGGAGTCAATTGTTTTATTTGTGATGATAACGCAATGTCAAATATTGCGGACGTGATTTTTGGCCACTCAGTCATTCAAAGAAAATATTAATGCATACAAAACCAAGAAAGAACCAAAAAATATGAATTACTGATTTTGCTGTAGTCAATGTATGCTTTTCCTATGCATTTTTTGCACAGTAAAATAAAGCCTATAGCTGTAGTTTTCCTTTTGTTTTGTTTTTTTGTTTTTGTTTTTTCAGATAATTTTTTTTCTAAAACATAACTAAAATATTATGTATGTGTGTGTATAATAAAATTACTAATACTTCAAAATTTAAATATAAATATTAAAAGCTGACTCAAATATTGATAAATGCTACAATGGTATATAATGCTAAGTTTGATTATTATAAGTTTGAAACCAACTTGAAACCAACCAAGTTTGATTATTAGTTTGAAGTGCTAAAATTGCTAAAAAATTATTTAAAGCTGAATACTTTCTGAATTCTAAAAGCTAATTAAAAATATTAATATATAATACTACATTATTGTTATGGTAAATGTTTAACATGTTGCTTCAGTTATTGTCTATGTGATTTCTCTCTCTCGCTCTCTCTCTCAGTATAATGTGGATTTCTCTTCTGACAGCAAACGGAATAGATAAAATCACATCTTTTAAGTGTTTGAGTCACTTTTTTTAGGGTCCGACTGTGTCATTACACAGAAATGAAACTCTAGCTCTGCTTCTCTCAGGTATCGAGATGTTCCATCAGTCCCTGGACCGGGCGGAGGCGGGCGATAACATGGGCGCTCTGGTCCGTGGTCTGAAGAGAGAGGACGTCAGGAGAGGCATGGTGATGAGCAAACCGGGATCCATCCAGCCTCACCAGAAGGTCAAAGCTCAGGTGTGTGCATTAGTGAACATTAAACATCAGTTCAGCATCCTCTGTCCTGCCTCACCAACCGATTAAACTGTGCGTGTGCAGGTCTACGTTCTGAGCAAGGAGGAGGGCGGCAGGCACAAGCCGTTCTGCACTAACTTCATGCCTATCATGTTCTCCCACACCTGGGACATGGCCTGTCTAGTAGAGCTGCTTCCCGGGAAGGTTCGTTTCACCTGTAGAAATACTGAATATCAGCACTAGTTCTTGTTGAAGCGTTTGCTCTGAATTTTCTCCGTCTCTCGTTTGGTAGGAGATGGTGATGCCGGGCGAGGACACGTCTATAATCCTGGCCCTCCGACAGCCCATGGCTCTCGACAAAGGCCAAAGGTTCACGCTCAGAGACGGCAACCAAACCATCGGCACGGGCCTGGTCACAGAAATCCTCCCCATGACAGAGAACGACAAATACAACTGGGGCTGAGAGACCATATGAAAGAGGGAAACTCTTTGAGAATTTGGTGTATGAAGCCTTTGTGGACTGAAGTTCTAGAAATTGCTCTAGAATTGAATTACGGCCCTGTTTATCGCAAAATCAAATGTTTGCTAAGGAGAATGACTATGTTCTTATTCATAATGTCTTCGCAAGCCCTTAAAATATGCACCCACCAATTTTCTACATGAAGAAAAAAAAAGTAAAGTATTGCTAGGATGAGCAATCAAACATTGTCATGGAATAATTTGTGTCCGAAACGTGCTCTACTTTTATTATCCTCCGCTCCATCTGCAGTTCACAAGGAGAAAAACAGTTGGTTTGTGAAAGTTTCCTCATTTAAATTGTACATGGCTTGTCATTGCATGCCATTCATATACAGACACGCATTTCTTTTCCTGTCTGGTTTCCGGTCATCTGTCTAAAAAAAAATGTGGCTAATGTAATAAAATGTATTCAACAGACCTGTAGACTCAGCTTTGTGTCTGTTTTGCATTTAACCACCTTTCAACAATAATGTAATAGGCCAAGAAATGTACAATGAGGTACATCTATTTTAAGCTGGTATCATCAAACCTGTGTGTTAACGGTTGATGTGTGTTTTTGAGTGTTATGTTTAAGTAAATGCATTTTAGTTTGATGGATGGTGATTATTTGTTCTAAATGAGTTAAAATTCTCCAAAAACGAACGGGTCTGTTTTTAGATTTAGCGTTTTGACTGTTGACACTATCAGTTATGCAATAAAAAAACATTAAACTGTTCAGAAAGCTCTTGGCAATTAAAACCAAGAACCTAGATGCTCACAAAGCAACGTCATCATATATTTCATCTTAAAATCAAGAGATCAATTAAAAAAAATGCATAAAGAAAATAAAGATTTTTGCATCACGTTATGACTTTTGTTCATGACAAATTGCTGTAATGCAATTTTTTGCATAAATTTAGTAAAAAGAAATGCTTCCTTGATGTAATTCTAGTGATTAAATATTTCATGTCAAAAGCTATTGAGAATTAGGAAGGAGGTTCTGAATGTGCTTCATTGTCATGAAACTGTTGCAACTTCCTTTTTTCTTTTTTTCTTTTTGGTTGACAGATGACCAGGACATTTCTTGAAACTTTTTTGTGAGATTTGCAACTTTTTTTATTTATTATTATTCTTTTTTTTTTATTGACATATGACCAGGACATTTCTTTAAAACAATTGTGAGATTTGCAACTTTTTTTATTTATTATTATTCTTTTTTTTTTATTGACATATGACCAGGACATTTCTTGAAACTTTTTTGTGAGATTTGCAACTTTTTTTCTTTTCTTTCTTTTTTTTGATAGACATAGGACCAGGACATTTCTATATAAAAAAAATTTTGTGAGATTTGCAACTTTTTTTTTTTTTTTTTTTTGATTGACATATGACCAGGACATTTCTTGAAACTTTTTTGTGAGATTTGCAACTTTTTTTTTTTTTTTTTTTTTGATTGACATATGACCAGGACATTTCTTTTAAGAAAATTGTGAGATTTCCAACTTTTTTTTTTCTTCTTTTCTTTCTTTCTTTTTTTTTTTTTTTTTTTTTTTTTTTTGATTGACATATGACCAGGACATTTCTTGAAACTTTTTTGTGAGATTTGCAACTTTTTTTCTTTTCTTTCTTTTTTTGATAGACATAGGACCAGGACATTTCTATATAAAAAAAAAAATTGTGAGATTTGCAACTTTTTTTTTTTTTTTTGATTGACATATGACCAGGACATTTGTTGACATTTTTTGTGAGATTTGCAATTTTTTTTTTTTTTTGATTGACGTATGACCAGGACATTTATTTACAGTGTGCGATTTACTCTAGAAGCTCAAGCTATAAACATCTCTGAAAACAATCTAGATTTTTCTAAATACTTTGAAATGAATAGAAAGCAGTTTGAACAAGGTCTTCAGACGACATCAAATATCATTCATAACCATCTAAAATTCTGTAATGTGACATTCTGAGTGAAATAATTCTGATGGGAAACTGGGCCTTCAGGATTTGATTGGATAATAGAAATGTAGGCTAATATATTTTTGGTTTGTGTGTCTTTGGTTGTCAGCAGAAACTTTTTAATTTGTTAATATTAGTTAACTACATTAGTTAATATGAGCTAACAATGAAAAAGCATTTATTCATCTTAGTTCATGTTAATTTCAACAGTTAGTAATACATTATTAAAATCAAAAGTTGCATATGAAGAGTTCAGATGCAAAAGCCTCGAAGTGCCATCTGAAATTTTCTTCTAGAATGACCATTTTTATCAAGCTCGTATATTTAAGTTCAGTAATTTCAATTAAATGGCAATGAAGATTACCTATTAATTGTCATTTAAGTGAAATTACTGAACTTAAATATACAAGCTTTATTAAAAAAATGATCATTCTAGAAGAAAATTTCAGATGGCACTTAGAGGCTTTTGCATCTGAACTCTTCATATGTTCATATTATATAATGGCCCTGAGCTGACATGAACTAACGTTAACAAAGATTAATAAACACTGTAATAAATGTATCATTGTTAGCTAATTCATTAACCAGTGTTAACTAATTGTGTTGTGTTGATGAATTGTGCGCAAGACCAAGTAAATAAACAGTCAGATTTTATTTCAAGGTTGTTTCTGATAAGTACTTATGTTTACAAACTTGTAAAAAATAATAATTAGCTATTTATCATGCTGTAGCTGCTCTCTAATCATTGAGAAAAACCTCTCTGTTTCCCTGGTCTCGATCTCTCTCTTCAGTTTCTCCTATCGTCAATCACGGCAGTTGTCCTTTCCTCTCTCATTCACCCTCTCTTCCTCCATCCATCTCTTTCTGGATCGGGACTGGGATTCCGTGCATCTGTTCATATGAATCTGAAGCAGGGGTTTACACACATATTCAATCGGATGTAAAGAGACACACATTTCTTTAACACACACACACACACTCACCGTCCTCTGTGTTATCATAGGATGCTGTGAAGTCTGTGTTGTTGTAGACACAGTCTGATCCAGACATGATTTCATACGACTCTGGAAGGAGAAAACAAGATGAAATTAAATTTCATATACCACATGGCCAAACAAACACACAGCAAAACACTTACCAGTGTCTGTGTGGTCCAGAGCGAGATCTTGTTTTCCATCTTCATCTGGATTGATGTAGTCTATGCGGGGAAACATTTTAAAAAGAGTTTACTGCACATTATCAATTCATTTGTCACTTCAAAATAAAGGTTCTTTATTGGTTTCATAAAGAAACTTTAACATCCATGGAACTTTTCCATCGAATAAAAGTAAGTAAGTTCATAATACAGTTTTTCTCGATTGCTTAAACACTATAACCAGGCTTTTGAACTAAAATTTCAAAACCATGACGCCATTTATCAAAAAGCACACCCATTTCACTAAACTATAAACATTATTCCCTGTTTTGACACATGAGTCAGATTTGTTGAACTGTCACTGCAAAACTCTACACACAAATCCCTTCATTTCTCATTGCTTAGACCATGTTGTCATGTATAAAGCACTAGCATTCAAAATTGTTCACTCAAGTCAGCACATCTTCAGCTCAGTTAGCACACAATTACCCAGGTGGAAACACTAAGAGTCAAAATTTAACACACATCAATCAGAACCTTCAATAGATATATAAAAGGGCCCAAATCAGTTTATTGCGTTTTGGAACAATGGATCCAGAAAGACATGAAGGAAGAGGGATAAGAATGAGGAGGAGGAAGGGCAAGGACAAGAAGACAAGCAGTCTCAGATGAAATTCAAGCCACTCTAGTTGCCCATGTCTTTGTCAATGTTATGACTATGAGGGAGGCTGGGCTACGAGTAAGGCCAAATTTGAGTCACTTTACCGTCGCCTCGAGAACCTTCAGGGAGGTGTGGTGGCAAACAAAATTATATCACTGAATAAGAGACAAACATTTCCAATAGTCTTTGATGAGGTTTATTTTCTTGCAAGAAAAGGCCAGCAGTCGTACAGTCACACAGAGTAACACAGAGTGTGACAGTGAAGGGAGGGCATCCTTTCTCCTTTATAGTCTTGACTCCCAGAATGTTATCTTTCTAGGCAAATGATGGTATTTCAAACATATGTGGAACATTCTTAGACGTGTCCATCATATTGTATCCTTGAGTGGAGGCCCTCCTGTTACGTCCCAAAACTCTTTACCATTCCAATACAATTCGAATTCCATATTAGAATATGGTTTGTTTGTGCTCTTTTACTGTCATATGTTGGTCACACACATCTTACTGTAAGTAAATATAAAAAAAAAAAATTAGAGGAGAGAGTAAAATAAAAAGTAAAAAAAAAAGAGTAAAACAGGAAAAAAAAATGTTTTTGTGTGTGTGTGTTTTCTGTGTATGAATAAAAATGTGCCGATGTATCCACTGGTTGTGTCTTTTGTGTTCATCATGTGAAAAGGTTTGTGATGGGGGAACCACAAGCAACATAACTTACCAGTTTTGGAAATGTTGTTTTGAATTTATTGCACCAGTGTGTTAGACTATGTTGTAGTGTGTGTGATTTTGAGGGCTTGTGTGTCCTGTCTGAGGGCAAAGTTTGGTTTTTCAGCAAGAGTGAATGGTTTTGAGTGTAGAGCTTCATTTTGACCTGAAAATAGGATGTTTGGGGAATTGGGTGAGACGTTATGGATTTGTGTTAATAGTTTTGAGAATACGAGGCATATTTTCAAGAAATGTGTTTAAGCAATCGAGAAAAACTGTAATAAGAAAAATGTTTATTTTAAGAACGGTTGACTGAAAGGTTCTTTGGGGCACCAAAAATGGTTCGGCATCACTGTGAAAAGCCCCTTTTTGAAACCTTATTTTCAAGAGTGTCAGTTAGATCTATATGTGTGTGTTTGATCCCTCACCCTCTTCTTCAGGCGCATGCTGAAGTTTCTGTGTCCGTTTTCGGGGTTGAGCATACAAACACCCCTCCATGTTCTCATACGACTCTCCATCTGAGAAGAAGACACACAGACCCCGAATCCAACCTGTGTCACGTCATTTCCCCATTGAACTCCAGTCATTAAGAACTTCATCTATTGTGAAGCTATAATAAGCAGTCAACAACTAGGAATATATTTTGATAATATGTATTTAGTAATATTTTCAGCTAAATATACATGATTTCAGAACTTTTTTTATGTTTATGTTTTAAGTATGTGTGTGTAAAATCAAAATATGCTCACCAGTGTCTGTCAAACTGCTGGGCGGTTGTAGGGTGTTGTGATGTTCCTCTGGCCTCGCCCCTTCCTCTTTCCCAATTGCATCAGGTTCAAGATAATCTAAAACCAACAACCATTCAATTGCAGAATAAAAGTCCCCTCACATAATTACTGTTGGTCAGGATATACAGTACCTTCATCTGCAGACACACAATATGTGACTTTGCCTTGATTGCTGTAAATAGCTGCGTCTACATTCTCATAGGACTGCGTCTCATCTGTCCAAATCAACAACGTAATATTGACTGCATTTTTCTGGATTTGAATATGGCTGGCACTATAAAAAATATGTAATTATTAGCAATGTTTTACCCTTCTTGATGTTTTCAGCGCTCTCCATGCACTTCACAGAGCTCCTGTGGCAACACACATTCAAAAACATGAAACCGCCTTCTTAGCACGTTTACTTCTTTAATGTGACATGTTTGCAGTGTTTCAAGTGTTTCAAATGAAGCACAAGACTATTTAATTAGAAAGTAATTGAATGAATCATGAAAAGTCTCTATATGACAGGTGGATAGAGAGGAGGGCTTGGTGATGTCGAGCTGGTTCAGAGGTGACAGCGTGAACGAGTATTAAAACCGTTTGGTGCTCTTTGGTCATTTTTGACTGTAACATTTTACGTTTTGTTTTTTTATAGAATTTTTTACTTCGAAACTTGGTGAAGGTTTTGGCATTTGCTGTGTGAACACACACCAAAAATCATGGACATGATTCGAAAAGGCTATAAAAAATTGTCACGCTTGTACTGTTGAATGAATTACAAATGAATGGGAAGCGGATTTCATCTAGTGGAAATGTTTGGTACTGCGCCCAAACAAAATCTTACTGAAAGCTCATTTTTTGATATATCAACCTCAAATTTGGAACATAACTTGTTTAGATTTATGGCTTTTGATGTTCTCGCAGGTTTAGAGTAAAACATGTTTTGGAAAAATGATTATTTCATATATTTTTTTTTGTGCCTTTTTCAATAATTAACTTAAACTTCTAGAACTTTAAGTTCACTTTTTTTTCATGTCAGCAATAATCTACTAAGTGCCTTCTTAAAAAGAGACCAAACTCAAGTGCTCCAAAGCATTCAATATTGACGACAGTTTAAGTTTAAGTAGTAATGCTCAAAACATATTTAAGTAATAAAGATTATAATTACTGCATAAATATAATTTAGCATCATAAAATCCCTTTAAATTCAAAATATTATATAAAAAACATTATCAAACTAAAATATATGAATTTCATTGAAGTAAAAAAAAAATTGACCGGCACGCGAGGAGCACCAGAGGGTTTTGATTTTCTTTTCTTTTTTTATATATAATACTGCTAATTTGGGCAACTATTGTCCCAACAAGATATATAGAGTAAAAAAGAAAAGGGAATGACTATTGAAAAAAGGCAAATACATCACCCAAAAGTAGAATAAGGGGCAACATGTCCATTTGTGTGTGTCCTCTGCTCTGTAGGTGCTGCATAAAGAAAAAATTATCATTAAGGACCATTATAAATCTATGAACTATATAATGCAATAGATAATTTGTCAACATGATGCTTGTATGCTGAAAATTTTTCTATGTCAGTGTGTGTATTTTTTGTATTTTAGTATTAGCTATAGTTTTTAATTAATAGTATTTTTATTCATATTTTTTTTACTAATAGGCCTATTGAAACAGCATAAACATGGTTAATGAGGAAACTTCCTGTGTCCTCATAAACAAAATGGCTTCAAAACCAGACAAAACTGTGATTCTGAACTGAAATAAAAAAAATGCAGAAGTTTTCTATGATGGTTGGGTTTAGGGGTAGAGTTGGTGAGTAGGGGGATAAGATACAGTTTGTACAGTAAGCATTACGCCTATGGAGAGTCCCTAGAATCCACATATACATGTGTGTGTGTGTGTGTGTGTGTGTGTGTGTGTGTGTGTGTGTGTGTGTGTGTGTGTGTGTGTGTGTGTGTGTGTGTGTGTGTGTGTGTGTGTGGGTGTGTGCGTGTGTTCACAACACTTGCCATTTCTGCGTCGTTGTGTTTTGCAGGTGTAGACGAACAGAACGATCCCAATCAAAAAGGCTGATGCAGGAACTGTGTAGAGCAGCCAGTCAGGCCGAGACGCTAAACACAACACACACACACACACACACAAATGATTAACTGATATTCAGCATCGGATTTATTATGACATAATGCTGCATAAAAACTTACCTGTGTTATGTGAGGGGTTTTTGACTGGCTTGAGATCAGGTTTGCTGTGAGATGCACCATCAAACACAGTTGTGTTAACTTTTGTGTAACCTGTGGACATGATGAAATTGTCTTTCTTTCGAGCTGAAAGTTCACTTCATCATGCTAGTTTATTAAACTAACACACATGATAGCAAAATATATTATATTTTTTACAGACTTACAATCTTACTACACTCTTAAAAATAAAGGTTCCAAAATAGGGTTTTCACAGTGATGCCATAGAAGAATCATTTTTGGCTCCCCAAAAATCCTTTCAGTGAACAGTTCCTAAAAAATTACTTTTTTTTTTCATACTCTCAAAAGTAAAGGTTATTTATTGGCATTGATGGTTTTGTGAATAACTTTTAAAGGGAACCAATTATGCCCCTAAAATACTAAATGTAGTATTAGTCTCAATTGTCCCCAGAATGTATCTGTGAAGCATCCGCAGAATAAATATTAATTAGGCTATACCATGTTTTAAATGCCCATTATTGAGAGGAAGCAGTTTTCGTGCACGTATCTTTAAATGCAAATGAGCTGCTGCTCCCCGCCCCCTTTGATGTGCCTTTACAGCTCCTGCTTCAGATACTCTGCCAAAAACGAAATTATTATAATGTCTATCGTGGCCACACTCACGTGACATTGCAGTTCTTCATGAAAGTTAGGGGCTGTTTACACGACACCGTTTTCAACTAAAAACGTAAAACATTTTATGCATTTTGGCCGTTCATTTACGAGACAACGGCATTTTGGATGCCTGAAAACGCAAACTTTTGAAAATGAGTTTCAAAGTGCAAGTTTTTGAAAACAGTCTCTGTGTAAACAACAAAAACGCAAACCTCTGAAAACGATGACGTCATGCACATGCGTATTACGGGTTATGCGCCAGAGAAACGAGGGCGCCGCCATCTTTAGAATATTGTCTTATAACTTTCGTTTTGCGATCGCTCTGTATATTTCTATGGCATTGCTGTCCAGGAGTAATTAGCTTTTGAAGTGGATTTACTTAATGTAAAGTTAACAAAAGTTGTCATGAGGATTGTAATGTTTAAAGCAGATGTCTTGACAAATGTCAGTCGACCGGGAAGATTTTAAAACGAGCCGTTCATAAATACGCAAGATCGCTGTGAAAATACAGACCGGAAGTCAAAAGACAACGAGCACAGCGCTGAAAAGGGGCGGGGCTACATAAGGTCTATAGAGCTGGTAAGTCCCGCCCCTTCCGCTAATCCCCCTGGACCTCTAGGTTGAAAAATCGTCAATGCAAGTGAATGGGAGAAAATAATTATTTTCTGGTCCCGTTTGAATTTTGCCATGAATGTGAACATATGTTGTCTGTGAATTTTTTATATAACTTTTCGTGTAAAGAATGATACAATTTAGCGGGTAGACGTTTGATACGGTTAGACTTTGTGTGAGAGCACTTTGTGGACTACAACTCTTGCTTTCGACGCGTTTGAAACGTCACCACCACTCGCACACGGACACTAGCTCACGGATCCTTCTAAACATGGCTGTGTCTTTGGTGCACTTCACCGCCTTCTTTCAGGGAGAGGACAAAATCGTTGAGGTTGGTGAAAACCACGGGTAGGCTATGTCAACTTTATGGGGTGACGTCACATAGGCGACATGTAGTCTTTCTCGTTATGTCTTTTCCACAACTGCTGGCCGAAGAATCATACCATATACTGTCAAACTCGTAACATGAAAAGTTATATAAAAAATTCACAGACAACATACGTTCACATTCATGGCACAATTCAAACGGGACCAGAAAATAATTATTTTCTCCCATTCACTTGCATTGACGATTTTTCAACCTAGAGGTCCAGGGGGATTAGCGGAAGGGGCGGGACTTACCAGCCCTATAATGTTTCATCGACATAAAGGCTTGGCAAAAGAATACAGCGTTTTTAGGCATTCTCGCGGATCCGTGTGAATGGGGATCATTTTGACAATGGTGTCATCTGTACATGGAAAACTCAAAGGAAAAACTTGTCCGGTTAAAGCATATTGTCGTCATGTAAACGTACTCTTATTGTTTGCATGCGTTTTAAAGCCACAGCAGTCTAAAAGTCTGATATATGATTTTCTGAGCGCACACATCCGAAGCACGAGCACCTAAAGCTGCATGTCAGACCTTCACGTGAGAATTAAACGAAGTTCTCTTTCACATCTTATTGCACTTAAACTGTCAAATACACACAAGGTTGTCACCGTTATGTTCAGTTAGTTTCTGTTTTCATGGACTTTTAGTTTGTTATTTTCAGTCACATGTGTTCCTTTGTTCAGTTTCCCACCACTCTTTAGTTGTCATGGAGATTAATTTAACCTGCACAGGTGTTAATCATCATTGCCCTCATTTGCTTTGAATTTCATTTGCAGTCTTGTCAGTTTCCAGTGGTCCGGTCATGTCTACATTAGAGGTTATGTTTTGTTTGTCTGCCTGTTTGGATTGCCTTTTAAGTGTATTATTAAAGACTTTTTAAACTTGATCATCATCATCATCTTCTTCTTCTTGTTCCTCTTTCAACCTTGTGTGACAGAGGTTATGTCAAATATACACACAAAGTTCACATAAACAGTCGGTTATGTCTGTGACCGTAAACAGCAGAGAAAGAAACCGCATGTGTATATTATTGACACATAAAATGTTCAATAACAATATAAATGACAATTTTGCACAACAGGTCCCTTTTAACATCAATGGAATCTTTTCATCCCACAAAAGGTTCTATATAGTGGAAAATGTTTTTTTATATTATTAAAATACTTTTCACACTAAGAAAAAACAAGTGGTTCTTTTAAGAACTGTTCACTGAGAGATTCTTTGTGGAAACTAAAATGGTTCTTCTATGGCATCACTGCCAAAACCCCTTTTGGAGACCTTTACTTTTTAAGAATGTGAAGAACCTTTTTCCACTATAAAGAGCCTTTTGTAGAATGGAAAGATTCCATGGATGTTGAAGGTTCTTCATGGAACCATCGACGCCAATAAAGAACCTTTATTTTCAAGAGTGTTCATGATATTTGAGTGATATCAGAAACAATTTTGCAGTGTGAAATGTTGAATGTCAGGAACACAGCAAACATCAGGCCGCTGTCACTATTAAACCAAACTGTGTTCTTTCTGTGGTTTTAACATTTTGATCAACATAATTTAATCCAAAAACCAGATTCAAACTCTTCTTTAGATGTGTTTACGGCCTAAAAATTGCTCTGTTTGTATCATTATTGAAATGATCAGGATGAAAGATTTATTTTGCTTGGTTTAACAGATCTTTTGAAAAACAAGGTGAAGCAGCAGCATCTTTTAGATTAGCTTCATTTACTTTCAGTCTTACTCTTTTTCTCTTCAAACACACTCACAGACAGATCCCAAGGGAGGGACTGCTTGTTTTCTCACCAGCTGCCTTCACACATTTCCTTTCTTTAGCAATTTGAAGCGTTATTTTCACCGAAGTGATACTTACTCTGCTAAACTATCAAACATGCACCCAAACACAGTACCATCAAGCGCCGAAGATGATGCTTCAGCGTTTCATTAACAGTGTTGGTTGGGTGAAAAACTGCATCGTAATTATCAGAGACCAAAAACAGCAAGTCCGTCTGATATTTTTCCGGCATTTTTCTTTTAAATGAGCCTTTCATGTACACAATTACATTGATTTGATTCACATATGCTGCATATTTAAATGCATTTCTATGAACTACTGTAAAATATACCATAATTAATATACCTATAATATAATACCTTCTTCTCTTATTAAACAGTATAAGGTTTGCCAGAAAAATATCAGAACTTTATTAACTTTACTTTTACTAACCTTCAGTTACGGTCTTGTTTGTTGCATTCATCCTGAAACATCAGAGAGCAAATATGAGTGTGAACACAAAGATGGGCGAGTGAAAACTGACAGTAAAAGAGAGGAGGTGAGAACAGATGTGGCGGAAGAGAAGGAGGGAGAAAGAAACAGAATAACATAAAATGTAAAAAAAAAAAGGAGAAGTGAGAGAATAAACATGTCAAACGTGTTCAATACAAAGCTATTACTCATGACACATAAGTGTTTTCACAAATAAACTTTCACTTATTTTATATTAGCATTTAAATGCATATATATATATATATATATATATATATATATATATATATATATATATATATATATATATATATATATATTATTTGTTTGTTTTTTTAAGAAGTCTCTTATGGTTGCATTTATTTGATCAAAAATACAGAAAAAAACAGTAAAATTGTGAAATATTATTACAATTTAAAATAACTTTTTTTCTATGTGAGTATATAGTAAAATGTTTGAGGTCAGATTTTCTTTCTTTCTTTTTTAAAGAAATTAGTAAAACAAATATGTGTTAAATTAATAAAGTGATTTGAAATTTTGAATAAATGCTGTTATTCATCAGCGAATCCTGAAAAAAAATATCACAGGTGGCAAATATATATATATATATATATATATATATATATATATATATATATATATATATATATATATATATATATATATATATATATATATTTAGCAGCATAGAGTATAAAATCAGTATATTAAAATGATTTATTAAGGAAATATTTTATGTAGGCTATTATTATCAAATGTAGCAATAACAATACAAATACACAATGTTGGCACTTTTATTGTCTTTTTTTTTCTTTCATCATTAAACATTTTCTTCACATGCTCACAGATAAATATAATCTAAAACAGCATAGCCAAAGAATGCACAATCACAAATGTGTCTTTCTATTAAAGTCCACCTTGTCAAAGTTATATGAGTGGTGGTGGGTGACAAGAACAAGTCCAATTCATATTCACCCTAAAGTCAAAAGAAAGGAATACGAATTCATGTTGTGCTAAACCATTTTAGGATCTTTGAAATTGTCAAGCTGTGGGCTTCAGCACGCGCAGCCGCACTGTGAAATGACCGGGTAGTGCGCGCGGATCCACGCGCATCGCTTGAGCGCGCGAGAGCCCTGCTGGCAGTGCCACCGGAGGAGCGTGACGCTCACGGACTGCACCGGTTTACAAAACATCCCCTCCGGTAAAGAGCACGAGCGCTCGGTCGAGCACTGTCCTTCTTTGACGTATCTCGGCCAGAAGCGCACGCCCAGATCTTTCCACATCGACAGCACCGGGCACTGCGTGTACGACCACAACCACCGACGAACCCTGCGCTCCGTTTTCGGTGCTGCTTTAAGACCGGTGAAATCCAGCAGCTGAAATTCACTGGGAATCGGTCCGGCGAGACTGACCTCGTCATCTCGCGTGATTTCGGACCCGTTTCCTCGCGTTGGTGGACCGGTCGAAGAGAAGACTGGGTCAAAACTGCTGCCGAGTTTGCGCCGCAGCAGCCGAGGGCTTAAATCCCTCTCTCCCGGTTCCAGCGCCGGGTCAGGGTCCTCGTGCAGGTCCGGTACCGGCAGGTGTTCGCTAGGGGACGGGCGCACGCGCAACTGAAGCTGAGATTGCGCGAAGTAAACGGTGACGGACACGCAGAGCACGAGCGCAGGAGACGCCTTCATTTTCATTCCAGTCAAGAAAAAGTTTTGTCCGATTTACTGAAATGAAGTTTAACAAAAAACGTATGATTATTAGTTTTGGATCGCGGTTTTTGGTAACAAATAGCTTGTGAAGAACAACTTATTCAAAACTTATCTTCACTGGCAGGTAATTACCTAATGAACTGTGTAGAGACTTTTAAAGGGAGACTATGAAGGCTACTCGTCTTTATAACTGAAGCCTGTCTCCTGCTGAATGGAGCTTTTCTTTGGAGACGCCAGACGCGTCATGAGCGGCGCGCTGCCGCGCTTGTGTCGCCCCGCGGGTTTAGATCAATGTTTCACCCGTTACAACTACAACACCCCCCTCTCACGGGAGAGCTGAGACCCTGGAATGCCCAAATTAACTAACTGAGAGTAAACTCAATAAGTGTTATTATTTACTGTTATTTTTATTATATGCAATATAGGCCCTTGTATTATCAATGTTTTATATATATTTGTGTTTTCATTTTTGTTTAATTTTAATATATTTAATGTGATTTTGACATTTTTATTAGGCTATTTTTTTATGGTTTTTATTTATTTATTTATTTATTTATTTATTTATTTATTTTAATTCCAGTTTCATTTTTATTTCAGTTGTGGTGTAGTTTTAGTTTTTATTTATTTCCAATTTTATTAATTTCCAACGGCTCCAGGAGGTTAATAAAGGCCTTCTGGAGCAAAGCTATGTGTTTTTGTAAGAAAAATATAACTTTATAAACTTTAATCACTGGCTTCCGGCAATGGCAGAGGTCACTCTTCCTCCGGAGCTTGACTTGTGTACCGCTGTTACCATTAAATATGGATATTTGTCTTACAATAACTTTTATAATGGATGAATGCGCTTTTTTTTTTTTTTTGGCTTCAAAAAACAAGGTACATTCACTCCCATTATAAAAGGAAGAGCCAGGATATTTTTACATCACTCCAATTGTGTTCGTCTGAAAGAAGAAAGTCATGTACACCTATAGGATGGCTTGAGTGTGAGTAAATTATGGGATAATTCTCATTTTTGGGTGAATTATCCCATTAACATTTTTGCAACAAATGCTGTAAGAATATGTTGCACATTGTTAGTTTTTTTTTATTATTATTTAGTTTTATTTTGAAGATAAAAACCTGCAAACCTTCAGAAGCTGTTGATGCTCAACAATGAGCAGAGAATGACGTAAATTCGGGTTAATTAATTACACAGATTTCCAGGCTCATTGAAGCACATTATAGCTTGATATTGATGTTAAACAGGCCTGACACACACATACCTTAGATTCCTATTATCTTGACCATGAGATACAAAAAGGTTTGAATGTAGACCGTCTACGTGACAGCGATTGTGATGCGTGGCCTTCAAGTTGACACTTTGTCACACATTGAATGAATGACGCATTTTATCACTTTAAATTAATCAATTAGCTCACTGCTCAACCTCTGACCTATAACGAGCACTGAGTTTATGCCTGAAGGATCTACGTCAGTGACACCCCCTTAAAACATCCACACACACACAATAAACACGTGCACAAACACACACCTCACCCACGCTTTTTAATAAATCTAATCATCAGGTCAAGCATGCCAGGCCAGCCTTCAGTGAGGTGACGCTTGATCTCCTAGACAGACGGAGACAACACACACATGCATAATTATATACAGTTTACAAATATATATGGAAACGCCCATAACCAATGCTAAGAGAGAGATCATATTAACATACTGACTTCTAAGGATTTTAACATATGATCATCCCTTTACTCTCAAAATGAATAGATAATAGTAATTTAGGAAATTATTTAGGACATGCTTTAAGGATATGTGCGTGTTTACAATAAATACAATTCAAAATCAGTTGTCTTATAATTACATGTCTTCTAAAACATACAGTATTGTCTTTTTAATATCACTATATTTTCCTGTTTATTGGTTTGTTTACAGTATTGGACAGGTTTTAGTTTTAACTGAACAAACAAACTATTTATTAAATATAATAATCATTAATAGTATGAAAAATGTGGCATTTAATAGTAACATTAAATAATCTAATTAATTAATTCAATTGTAGTATGTTTAATTAATGAATTGATCATTTTTTTTAACAAATGTATATGTTTTATAATTTTGTTACATTTTAATATTTAACATTTTTGCTCTCCTTTTTCCCCTCTTAATTTTAACCCTTGGTTTTTCCCCCCTCTTCTTTATTTTTTCCTCTCAATTTTAACCGTTGATTAATTTTAACACTCTTTTTTTTTCTTTTAATTTTAACCCTTGGATAATTTCCCCCTCTCAATTTTAACCCTTGGATAATTGTATCCCTCTTTTTTCTCTTGTCCTCTTAATTTTAACCTTTGGTTAATTTCCCCCTCTTTTTTCCTCCTATTCTAAATACTTGGTTAATTTTCCCCTTCTTTCTTCTTTTTTCCTCTTAATTTTAACCCTTGGTTGATTTCCCCCCTCTTTTTTCCTCTGGTTAATTTTTCCACTCTTTTTTCCTTATTTTTCCTTTTCGTTTTAACCCTTGGTTAATTTTAACCCTTTGGTTACAATTACATTCACAAACAACGCTCAGAATATTGTTGCGTTCACGAATACTGCTCATAAATTTGTTTGTTTAGGTGTTTCAAGCATCTGTCTTGGACTCCCATGTACATTAACATACATCACTCTAAAATGGAAAATGGATTTCATCTAATAATCGACTGTTCAAAGCACTTTTAACAAACTTCAAGACAACAACATAACCTTCCATACTCTGACATGTTGTTTTAGTAATGAAGGGAGTTTGTTTGCTCTGTTTTTCTTAATGTGTGATGTTGTGAATGTGAGAACCACACTGTCTGACATAGGTTAGAGGTTCAAGGGAAATGAAAGCGTGTGTTTCGCCCTACAGTGCTGTTCCCAACAGTAATGACGCAGGTGTGAGTGGTTTCTGTCTGAGGGTTAAGCCGGCAACTCAAATCTGTCCTTTGATATTAATAAGCACAAAAAATAAACAATGTGTAGCCTCACTGCACACAGAGTGGGCGAGATACAGTAACCTGTGCTTGACATTATTAGTGTCAGTGGCTTACAAACCCAACCCACACAGGTGAATGAAAGGCTCTATGTTGTCATTTAGGATAAGTTTTTCTCATACAGCATTTGGCCTTTATTTGATTTGGCTTGTTATGTTAAATTGAGCTATTGTTTACATTTCTGTTAGACACATCCAGTTACAAAATCTATCTTGCATACAAAATCTATTTAACATTTTCACCTTTATTGTCCAAAAATAGGCTACTGTTAATTGAATACACACTGACCTATATGGGGTAAGTTGTCAGAAAGAAAACCTGCTGTTTATTGACACTGGTTTGAAAAGAATAGCCTACCCTTTATTTATTTATTTTTTTTTTTTTAACAGTAGGCTAGGCTAAACATGCCAAGTTATGTATTCAGCTATTTAATTGATTTGCGCTAAATTTAAATGTAAACAATAAGTAAAGTATGAAACGTTATGTTACATTTATGAAACAGATATGTCAACTTTATTAATCAATATTAATTGTGCATATTTGCGGTTTTAAACACGTTCTAAGCGCGTGTATTTTGGCCACGCCTCCTCATCAGCTGACACAGCGCGCGTGACACACTGGGCTCACTGACTTCCTACAGAAAACTAGCGCGCGGACCGAATCATAGTAAAAGTATGTGAATTAACGGTAAGTGTTTATGAAACTACAACCGCTGATCAACTGCGTGTCATGTTCCGGTATCCTTAAGATGATAAATGAAGAGCTTGATCATTTCTTCCGGTGTGTTTGTTTACTCTCTGCTGCATCATTCTAACATAGTGAGCAAAAGCAGCGCTTGTCTGATGCCATTATGTATTAAATAATAAGAAATAATAATCACAATGCATTGTTTTGACAGATCTGGTTGTCCATATAAACATGGCAGGTTTCTTTAACAGGAAACATTGTTTGACCGTTCAAAGTTACATATTGTGTCATAAAAACAGATACAATGCGTTCAAAAGGGCAACGATCGTTAGTTCATTGTGTTTTATGGAGGTCAACTCAGTTTATTTCTATAGCAATTTTAATACATATGAAAAAAGTACCTTAAGAAAGTCACAAACATTTGTCATAAACATGTTTATGACAAACACAGTTGTCATAAACATACATAATTGAATAGGTTCTTAATTAATTATATATGTAAATATATGTATGATTCAACTGACATTTAATAACCAATATGATCCACTTTAAAGACCTGACACATATATTCTGATTCTTTTCATAGGGTGTTTTTAAGTGTAGGGGTGGGATTTCGGGAGAGATGCCGTCCAATAAGAGTGTCTCAGACTCCCCGATCACACAGTTTGTGAACTGTAGGATACTGAAGGACCACAGACTGCAATGGTAACATATCAGACAGATTCGAATTATTGTGTACAAACCCCTAATTTCCAGACAATTGTATAAAATTATATAAAAAAATGTGTAATTCACATGCATTCTCACATATTTGAACCTAACAGGGGCCTTTACAGTCTTATACCATATTATATGTATTATATTATATTATTTTATACCATGTATTATACCACCTCAAGCATAGACGTCTAGTTGAGCCCAACATTGGACTTTTTGCACATTTTTGACAGTGATTTTGAGGGGAAATCTGATTTTGTAGGGAAGACCTGTGGGTTCGTGAGGGAAAGATTTTGAACCCAGAGAAGCTGTTCTTCGATGAGGAGGGCTTTGCCGATCACAAAGTCGACTGCGAGAATAAGATCATCGCACCTGGATTCATAGATGTACAGATAAATGGTAAACTACACATACAGTACACATTGTCATTGTTACATTCACCAGTTAGTGTAAAAATCACAGTTGTTCTTGTTGTAACTGATATCTTATTATGCCAAGCTCCTCCCCTCTTCTCACTCATAGGTGGATATGGCATTGACTTCTCCCAGGCCACCAGTGACATCAGAGGGGGCGTGGCTGTGGTGGCCAAGAAGATTCTTGAACAGGGCGTCACTTCCTTTTGCCCCACTCTCGTCACGTCTCCACCAGACATATACCATAAGGTTCAACTTATGCACCAATCACTGGCCTTCGTTTGTCTCTCACATGCTCAATCGCACCCACAAATACATCGCTGTTGACTTTCCTTCAGGTTTAGCCTGAGACTGTCTCTAGGATTGACATGTGTTGGTACTGTGTTTTTATTGGCACTTTAATGGCTTCATCTCTTGCATCATCAGGTACCTCCTGGAATTATTAAACAATGTCACGTACGCTATCGTTTAACAGTTTGGGGTTGGTAATAATGGTATTTTTTTAATGTTTTTTGAAAGAAGTCACTTATGCTCAACAAGGCTGCATTTATTTGATCAAATATGCAGTAAATGCTGTAATATTATGAAATATTACAATTAAAAATAACAATTGTTTTCTATTTCTATTTGAATAGATTGTAAAGTGTAATTTATTCCTGCGATCAAAGCTGTATTTTCAGCATCATTACTCCAGTCTTCAGTGTCACATGATCCTTCAGAAATCATTCTGATATGATGATTTGATGATTATTATCAATGTTGAAAACGGCTGTGCTGCTTATTATTTTTGTGGAAACCGTGATGTATTTTTTTCAGGATTCTTTGATGAATATAAATATAACGAACAGCATTTATTTGAAATAGTCTTTACTGTCACTTTTGATCAATTGAATGCATCCTTTCTGAATAAAACTTTGAACTTCTTTCAAAAGAAAAATCTTGCTGACCCCAAACCCAAACTTTTGAGCGGTAGTGTTTGTAGTTTCCATGAAGCATCTTCCGTGCATCTTGTTCAATTTCAGTTCAATGCTCATCACACATCAGCTTGTTTTGCATCACCCTTAAAAAGGAACAGTGGCATGGTTTGCATATATGTAGCATTAGTAATAATAATGTCACTGTCTTTCTCTTCACAGGTCATTCCTGAGCTCAGAGAACAAGATGGAGGCCCTGAAGGGGCAGGAGTTTTAGGTAAGATGCACACAGACCTAGTAAAATTTCTAAAACGTTAAAGCTGCTGTATGTGATTCTTTTGACTGTACTAAAGCATAAAAATATGTTTGCAGAGATTTAGGAAACACGCTAAATTCAAATACTTGTTTCTCAGAAAAACAAAATAACAGCCAGTTATGTCACTTTGAAATATGTGTTTCATGTCAGAATGTCTGTTTTTGTTTTGATCTGAGTGACTCCGCCCACTGCCAGTTCACCCAATAGTATTTTAACACCCGGGTTGTTAGTTGGCACAGCGTATTGCAGCCCCACAGAAGCCAGCAAACGAACTGGGTCAGAGATCGCAGATTCTACCTGACCATTAAAAACATTGCTTGGTTTATACTCAGCCGTGAGCGTGCACACGGCTGAGTACGCGAGACCCCATTTCGCGTGGCGGTTTGCACGGCATTTTTTGTAACTTTCCGTGTGGCTCCGCATCCGAAGATGAACGACTTCGAGCCGAATCTGGCCGAGCATGTACGTCTCACCGCACCGACACCCAGTTTGTGCATCTAAATTAGTTACTTACATTTACAAAATGAGCCTACAATAGCAGACATAAGCCCTTTACATAAAAATAAAGGTCCATGTTTTATAATAAATGAAATTAGAAGATATGTAAGATGTCGTTAATTTAGTTTAGGCTACGTTCTCATATCCATTTATTTTGTTCTAATGCCACAAGTAATAATCTCAAGGTTTACTGCTTTACACGATTTTTTTGTAGTGTGGTTTTGGTGAAGTGTACTAAAATAAACATTGTCACGTGTGTACCTTACTTCTTCTCACTGCGGATTCCTGGACAATTCATTACTCTGAGTCGCCACCTGTCGTTTCAAAGAATAGTACAATGACGAGCTCGTCAAGTATAAATGCCTCGTCTGTTTGTGGAGGAGCGTGCGGAGGCTCGCGCTGCAAAGCCAGGCGAAAGTATAAACAAAGTTTAAGGATTGTCACTTGCGCTCGCTCCTGTTGCATGTCCTCAATCTGGCAACCGGCGTGAGCGTCCAGTCTGAGCAGGAGAAACAACCTTCTCCAATATTTTGAATTTAGACTGCAGTACCCATTTCAACCACTAACTGTCAATATTACATACTGCACCTTTAACTAAAAAAAATTACTGCCAAATAATTTTTTGTTTAATGTTTTTCCTCCTGTTCGTTTCAGGTATTCACCTGGAGGGGCCGTTCATCAGTGAAGAGAAGAGAGGCGCTCATCCTCCGAAGTTCCTCCGCACATTTAAAGCCGGCGGCGTGGCCGACCTGATGGAGACCTACGGCCCCCTGGACAATGTCGCAATGGTAACACTCGCACCAGAACTGGCCAATAGCGCAGCTGCAATCCGTGAACTGGCAGGAAGGGGCATAACCGTGTCAGTAGGTGCGTACGTATGTTTACACAGGCTTTATTTTTGCTATTAAATCTCCTCCAGGTTGAGCATATCCAAAGTGCTTCTCTATCCAGGTCACTCGATGGCGGATCTCTCTCAGGCTGAAGAGGCTGTGCAGAATGGAGCCACGTTCATCACACACTTATTCAATGCCATGTTGCCTGTTAGTATCACACACACATGCATTAATAAAGAGTTATTCGCATTAGAATGCATACTGAATGTTGGTGCACACATACACGTTTACAATAACACCATATTTCTAATACATTATCGATTTAATAATCCATAAATATTTTTAAAACACAAACATGCATACCATGAACGATTATGCATACCAACACACCAGGTATTTAACATTTTGTTTTGTTATAGTTTCATCACCGGGACCCGGGCATAGTGGGATTGCTTACAAGTGATCGTATTCCACCAGGTCGGACGGTTTACTACGGTATGATCGCAGACGGGATACACACACACCCTGCAGCGCTGCGCATCGCCCACAGAGCTCATCCCGCAGGTATTCATATTAACATTTTAGTGAGATGCGTCCCTCTCAACTTGGCTTTTATGAATGAAGTTTGTGTTTTGTGTGTGTAAGGGTTGGTGTTGGTCACTGACGCTGTGACAGCGATGGGTCTCCCTCCTGGCCGACACACACTCGGACAGCAGCAGATCGACATCCAGGGGCTTCACGCATACGTCGCAGGTCTGCTTCATATTCTCCCTGCTTTCGTTCTATGCAGCAAATTAACCCAAATGCCTCTATTTCTGTTAAGCGATACATTGTTTTTATTTCGTTTGGGCATTGTAGGTTGACTGTTAAAATGTGTCTTCTGTTCAATGGATGTTCTGTTCACCAATTCTTCAAGATAAAATCAATTCAGCAGGTGAAGGCATTCCAAACAGAAAAGTGTGTGAAAAATTCTTTGTAAAATACAGCTGTTGATCTGGGTATTTTTGATAAGGGTGTAGCTATTTGCTGGAATTATTTATATACATTTACTCTCTATATTGATATACAGTACAGTTCTAAAGTTTAGTGTCTGTACGATTTTTTCATAAGTCTCTTATGCTCATCAAGGCACCATTTATTGAATTTAAAAAACAGTAATATTGTGAAATATTATTACAATTTAAAAATAGCTGTTTTCTTTTTGAATATATTTTTAAAAGTAATGTATTCCTGTGATCAAAGCTGAATTGTCAACATCATTACTCCAGCCTTCAGTGTCACATGATCCTTCAGAAATCATTCTAATATGATGATTTGCTGTATTTTTGTGTAAACTGTGTCACGTTTTTTATTTCAGGACTTTTTTGATGAGTAGAAAATCCAAAAGAACAGCCTTTATTTATAATAGAAAACATTTGTAACATTATTAATGTCTTCACTATCACTTTTGATCAGTTTAATGCATCCTTGATTAAGTAAGATATACATTTGTTGTAGAGTTTTTATTTTAAGTATTTGGTGTGTCTGTATTAGACTGTATAATGCTTTTTAAGGTATTATTTACTGATGTTTTATCATTTATTTTTTATTGAATATTATTTTTATTGTGAAATGTTTTACAAGGTATTATTATTAACTTGTAATTGTAGTGTTTTGCTGACTTGTACAGCACCAAGTTCAAGACAAATGTCCCTTTGGGGATAGTAAAGTGTGTTTTATTCATTCGTTCATCGTGATTTCAGGCACTACAACTTTAAGTGGCAGCATTGCGACCATGGACATGTGTGTGAGACACTTCAGAGAGGCGTCAGGTCAGTGTTTGTGTGTATGGAGTGTGGCGTGTTCATTAATGGTAGTGTGTGCGTGTCGTAGAGGTTTTTTTTTCTGACGTGTGTGTGTGTGTGTAGGTTGTACCGTTGAAGCAGCATTAGAGGCGGCATCTCTTCATCCTGCTCAGCTGCTGGGCATCAGTCACAGGAAGGGAACGCTGGAGTACTGCACAGATGCAGGTATGAGCGCGTCTTTCAGGATTGATTTTCAGTCATTGTGTAGGCATTAAGGAAAAAAAAGCTTTTTTTGACATTCAGTTGGTTGTTTAGTGCATCTCAGGGCAATCACAGCAAAAGTGTCAGTGTTTCATGCCATCGAATGCGATCATCTTTGATAGAAAAACATATTCTAGAATATATAAAGATCTAGTTGCACACTTTAGTGATTATTAGAGGTAAATGCATTATAGTGGCCACTGAATAAATGTGTTCACAACAGTGTTTTTATTAAAGCTCCAATATGTAGGAATTTTGTAATAAAATTTCCAAAAATAACTTGCACAGTGTGATATATTTCCTCCAGTTGTGTACTTACAATATCTCAAAAGTCTCCAAAGATTTTTTATTTCAGAGAAATTCCGATTTTAAATAACTGGCCGTCCCGGAAAAGAAATGTCGCGCCTCAGTGCGGAAGTGGTGGTTAAAGCGTTATAGCCATAGACTGTATGGTTAGCTGTTATGGATCACGAACTCTTTGGCGAGTATTGAAGTGCCAACAAAACGAAAGCGTCCATATTCGGATACACTCAGACTGTGTGACAAACGGAGGAATAAAACCCAGATAAATATCAGCAGGCGTTTTCGAGATGGAGAGAGCTGCGCGTCAATCTTGGATTTGACCGAGACTCTCTCGCGAGTGTATTGATAGACAGGTAAGACATGCAACTGTCAATAATAGCACTTATAAACAAAGTTATATTGCTCTTTGTACTTTGGTAAGGCTTTTTATCACGTGTGGTGACCGAGCTTATGGCAGTACAATTAAATACAATCGGATATGATGTTAAAAAATATATATTTAGTCATTACTTGCAAATGTTCGTTCAAATTTACTTTTAGATATTGGTTTGAACACGTTAAACAACACGGCATTAACCATAAAAACGTAAAAATGCACAACATTAACCCAACAAATCATTTGACAAATAGCTGTATGTTGTAACGGGATAATATAGCATAACATTTCACGTTCCTTGCAGTTCATTAATTATGATGAAATAAAATACGATCAGACATACAGGTAATACAAAAACGAATAAATTACCTCATCCGTGATCATGATTCATTAATTCCATGTAGATATATCGCTAGATGGTGAAAACGCATTAAAAACGACATCTCCCATTGTCACCTCCTTCATAGCGTCATCAAGCTTCGCCTTTGTTATTGTTAAAACTGTGCCCTCTTGTGGTCAAATACCAAAGTCGCATACTGGAGCTTTAAAGTCGGCATGAAACGGAAGTTGTGATAGTCTTTTCTTCCCTACTGTGACGTATATCAGAGTGAAACCGCTTCTCGAACAGGAAACATGTAGGGCGGGACTTGATTTTGTCCATGTGGAATTGATTGGATGGTTGTGGTTTGCTATTGGTGGATCTCATGAGTGACAGGTTGATCCCGCCCTCACGTCAGTAAACACATCATCAGAGAAGAGAAGAGCTGGGGTGCTTCTCAATATCCCTCCTCGTCTCCATTTTAATTTATACTTTACCTTTGCAGTTTATATAAACCACACATCTCACATATTTCAACAGGGTATCTTGCTTTATTATTTATTATTAATTTCTGAAATAACCAAACTTCAACAACATAATGGCAGATCCCTTGAGCGCTGCTGATGACGCTGTGAAGTGACGCTCGAGTGATCAAGGATTCCAATGTATAAAAAAAGCTTTCATTCGATTCCTCCATTTCTTTCCTTGCGTCCTTCCCTCGCATCCTACAGGGGGAGGAGCTGAGACTCGAGGAAAGGAAACGAGGATGCTCAAATAAGAAGTGAGAAGCACCCCTGGAAAAGGGAGAGGAAGTTATTTTGATTAAAGATTATGAGACACATAAATTAAAAGTTGTGCGTGGATAAATCATTTATAATAAACCCTGCAATATTCCCTAAAACAACAAGAATTTTCAGTCTTTAGTAGGAAATGCCTGTAATTATGTTGTTGTTGTTTTTAGATTTTGTTGTACTTGATGACACACTGACAGTCAGGGAAACCTACATTGCTGGACAGCAAGTCTGGAGGAAGTGACATCATCTGGAGGACTGTCTTCTGCCGGAAAAGTTTCTTTTCTCTCAGGCACTTTGGTCTTGGATCACCAAAAAGACTCATGAATGCAAAAACATCTTTATTCTTTCATTTAATTTCATTGATTAATCCACGAATATAAAAACTACTACATTTAAATAAGCACTATTATATTGTGGCAGTCTTCATGCTCATGTACTGTAGCTGAATGCATCTTGGGGGCATTAAAAAAAGAGCCAGAATAATTTCATCTTTATTTAACTTGTTCAAATATGAAAAATAAAAATAATCTCAAGGGTTCAACTATTTCAGTAATAACCTACATATTTCAATGCTTCCAATCTAATTTAATCAACTGATTCCAATGTTCTGTGCTTCTCACTTGTCAACATTTTCTTTTTTCATCATCTTTTCTATTTTTTTAAGTGTATTGTTTCTTTACTGATTTGTATTTTTTTGTGAATCTGAATGTGGAAGATGCATCTGTGATAGATGTATTAAAGATATCCAACTTACCACCACAATCAATTTTCTGTTTGTTTCAATACAACTTCCCCAAATCATAGGTCTCTAAAACAACTTTATTTAAAAAGCACTTACAAAAATTACTTCAATAATTTCACATTAAATGGAGCTTTTATAAATAATTTTTCATAAACTCGACAGATGGATGATTTGACAGTAAAACTGCTGGTCCTCTGAGCAACAATCCTTGATCGGCCTTCAAGTCAAACAGACATAGAGCGCGTGTGTGTGTGTGTGTGTCCAAGCCACATCAGTTTTTAACCCAGAAAAGTTGAAATGAAGACACTGGTGTCCAGATTTAGAGTTGCGTGCCACCAGCGATCTGGAAAATACAGCACCTGCACAAACACACTCAGTTTAACCTCTAGAATAGGTGATTTTGGCTTTACTTCACCTCTTACTTAGTAGTGAAGCGTGTAAAGGCCCGATAACACATAGCAAAGTTCTTTTTCATTCTTCACTTTAGGATAAAAAGTTAGATACCAGAATACCCGAGGAGAAATATACCATTAAAAAACATCCCGACGCCATCCGCACTGCTGAGAGTGGCGTTTAGATGAATATGTAAATATGTGCTGCACTCTTTCAATAACAAAAAAAAAAAAAAAAAAATGTAACAGCGCTAATGAAAAAACAGCAGTTAGAAAGCATCTGATCAAAGCACTGTGGATTTTTGCATCGTCATTCCAGTAAAGTCAGTCACATTTATTTATATAGCGCTTTATACAATAATAAATTGTTTAAAATCAACCAGAAACAAACCAGTGTCACTAGGCGCGTTTCCATTACAGATTTGTGCAAAACTTTTGCGATTTTTTTCTAAATGTCGACAAAAAACTATTGCGAAATGACGGCGTTTCCATTAACCGATGTTATGCGACTAAAACTTATTTTTTTCCTCTCCGCAATCAGTAAAATCATACCAAAAACCATGGCAACGGACGTTGGTGGGTTTATGTACTATATCCCAGCCGCTGCACTGGCCATTATTATTAATGGAAGGAGATGTGTGTGTTTCCAAGCATTAATGGTGAGGAACGACCCGTATTATACTTGTGAGCGGCACATATGAGAAGTTTCTGGGTGTTTCTCCCTCAGATCTGCTTCGAGGTCTTGATTGTGGCATATATTTGAGGTTTAGAATCCAGTATTTCTGTAATTCTTTTGTCTTATATGAATTTAATAAAGAGCTCTGTCTCGTATTCTGTCCAAACATACCGTGTCCTCTACGTCAGGTGACTGTAAATGCGCAAAAACTGTTTCCATTGCAGGTTTGCAAAATATTTCTTTTTCGAATTGCCTGAAAAAAACCTTTGTGCGAGCGTAAAAACTTTTTAGCGATAAATGCGAGTTTTTGCGAAAATAACGTGTTTCCATTGGGCGTATTTTCAATTCGCAATTTCAATTTGCGCAATTTGAAGGGTAATGGAAAAGCGGCAACTGTATATTTCATTTAGACTCACAACTTCATTTTCCACTACAAAGCGGCTCTCTAGTGTGTTCAGGTTTTTACTCACAGACATCTGACAGAGCAGAAAAAAGGTCCATGTCAAAGAAGGCGGAGCCTCAGAGCCACACCCACCTATTACATAATCAACATGGACCAATGGTAGCTTGAATGCATTAACCAGCCAGAGATAACTTTTCCAGAAAAGTTTTGGCAAGCTGTTTTAGGCTTGTTGCGATAGTCGGTGTTACCGGTGATACACGGTGTTTAACCCACCTACCGGTCATAGCACTTGACCACCGTCACCGTCCCCATCGTGTTGAAGTTTTAGCCTATAGTAATAAAGCACTTAATTCAGTTAGTGACTATGTGCCTTCTTAATTTAGCGTAAGCGGAACGAGCGCCGCAGTAAAGCAGCAGGTGTCCGATTTCATTTATCATTTGAGGAGAGTGAGGCGAGCTAACTGGCAAAGGATGGCGGAAGATCTGGTTTCAAAGAGAAATGCAAACGTGAGTTTAATTTTTATATTAGCTTTTTTTTTTGCACTTAAGTTATTTAACGAAGTTTTTGATGTTCGTTCGTTTCATATTCGATGGTTGTGCGGTGTTTTTTTTTTGTTTTTTTTTTAGCTGAAAAAGGCAGGCACTTTATTTAACGAATAGTGATTTTTTATATATAATTTCTTGTTTGATACTTGCACGATGTGTGCAGTGGTTCGTTTTGTTAATAAATGCACTTTAAAGGTGTTTCATAAGTGCTTTTGTTTAGTTTTTACATGGTGTGTTAAGTTATTATTCATTTTGCAATAAAGATGTGTGTAATACAAGCAAGTGTCTTATTGTTTTGTGTATTTTTATTAAGAATAAAATAAATTAACCCATGATTAATTCAAACAAATGCTACTGAATTGCCGCTAATTAAAGTGAAAGTAAATTGAGACGTGTGCACGTGCGCATTTTCGGCCACCCGAAATCCCCGACACGCAACCCCGGAGACACCGGGATTACCGGTTTTTTTACACGTCGATTAACCGGTGGAAAAAATCCGTCACCGCAACATCCCTATTTTGAACTCCCATTTTGTGTAAAATGAAGTCGCACCATTTACTTGTTTGTTTACGCTTGAAGTATACGGGCCTTAAAGGAGAACTCCGGTCAATTTTAACATTGAGCTCATTTTTTGGTACATTTGGAGTGCTGTCAATACAGAGAACAACGACAAAAAACGGTGTTGCCTACACCGAGTTATTCTATTTTTAAAATTTGCACCCTGTTGACTTCAATAGGGCAAGTAGTAACCCTGCTTTTTAGCCTCTTAACATCCTTTAAGTGTCATTACAAGTGCACAGAAAATGTGAGTGATTCCTTCCGAGTGAACACGGGTGGATCTGACTGCAGTAGATGTTAGAGATATTAATAAAAACGAAGTTAATTCAGCCAGCGCTCATACCTTTGTTTACATCCTGTTTTTCGGTGGAACGCCATAGTAATCGTTTGTCGAGTTCACACGCGTGATCATTGGTAACTAAACCTATGAGCGTGAACTCGACAATCGATTACTATGGCGTTCCACCGAAAACAGGATGTAAACAAAGGTATGAGCGCTGGCTGAATTAACTTCGTTTTTATTAATATCTCTAACATCTACTGCAGTCAGATCCACCCGTGTTCACTCGGAAGGAATCACTCACATTTTCTGTGCACTTGTAATGACACTTAAAGGATGTTAAGAGGCTAAAAAGCAGGCTTACTACTTGCCCTATTGAAGTCAACAGGGTGCAAATTTTAAAAATCACCGTTTTTTGTCGTTGTTCTCTGTATTGACAGACAGCACTCCAAATGTACAAAAAAATGAGCTCAATGTTAAAATAGACCGGAGTTCTCCTTTAAAGGTGCAGTATGTAATATTGACAGCTAGTGGTTGAAATGGGTACTGCAGTCCAAATTCAAAATATTGGAGAGAGTTGTTTCCCCCACTCCTCGTCCTCAGACTCCACGAACACATGGGTTGCCAGATTGAGTATGTGAAAGTAACGTTTCCTAAATCTCTGCAAACATATTATGGTATTTTTATGCTTTAATTAGTACAGTTAAAACATTTTTTTACATACAGCACCTTTAAATGGGTTCAAAATGCACATGGCTCAAAAAGTAAAACTGACTGCAAAGTTTGTTAACCTCACCTCTCCGGGTCGTATGGTGCACTCCAGGGGCCTCTGGTGGAGCTCCAGGTTTGGGTAGGACCGAGAGACCCAGGACAGATGGGTGTGGTTGGGGTGAAACTCAGGTGCCTCGTCAGGGGGGTACAGGAACCAACGCTGGAGAACACAGGGATAGACTATTGTTTGTATACAGAAGCACATCAATATATGGCTAGAGAAAATGATATCTGCACTTTAGCTGTAAATAGTGTAGAGCTCCACAGACCTTCCTGCCGTAGATAACTTCAGAGTAGCCGGGACCGTGCCAGTGAAACGGGACACCAGTACCTGGTCCTGCAGGAGAGAGAGGTGGGGTTTTGTGTGTGAAAATGAGTGTTTGTGCACTCCAAAACCCAAATTTGGCTGGATTGAAGAATATGCATGTGTCTATATACCAGCAATCCCGAAGCTATATGCAGGATGCATGAGTGGAAGAGAAAAGGGTGGTGCTTTATACTCCTCAAACAGAGAACGCCACTCCGTGAAGTTATTGTCCCCAAAGAAGTACAGCGTATCTGAAACAAACATGCACACACACAGTATGAAATGATCATGCACAGTGTGAAAAACGCTGAGAGTGTGCATGTAGAGAATGAGAGAGAACCGACCACTGCCCAGCGTGTCTTCAGACTGAGGGGTCAAAAGGGACTTTACAAACTCTTCAAACCGCACGTCCACTGTAAAGAGACAAAGAAATACAACAAAGTTACACAACTTGTTTTTTTAAAGAAAACAATACTTTTATTCTACACGGATACATGAAAGTGATCGAAAGCAACAGTAAAGACGTTAACAAAATATTTAATTTCAAATTAATGTTCAAAAACACTGAATGCAACACAATGCACAAAAACATTAAGCAGCACAACAACGTTTTCAACAATGATAATTACAAGGAATGTTATAAAATGTTTTAAAAATCTTCAAACTTTTGATGTTAGTGCTGTATATGCACCTTTTAGTATGAACACTATATGCACCGGATGGATGGATTTTTCATTATTCTGGAAACTCTTATGCTAAAAGTGGATCATGAGACTGACAAATGTTTGTAAAATCTCAGTAGTTATCAAAATTCACCGTCCGAAACCTTTCCGTTGGCACATGACAGAAGTATGTGAAAGTGTGTATATGTTTACCTTTCCTGTATGAGTGTGTATTGGCTGTGCTGAGACGGACCGTTTTCTCTCCGTACTCTCTCACCAGATTGGATTTGGAACACAGGAAGCGGAACTTCTGAAATAACCAATCACAACACAACACTGTTATATGAATTAATCAATAAGAGCACCATATATACAGTATATCTACAGTTCTTACTGTGTTATCTGTTAGTCCTCTGAGTATAACTGGTTTTGCATAAGCATACCTGTCAAAAAAAAAAATATATATAATGTTTATTATATCTTTTAATGATCTATCTATCTATAGGTTTTCTCAAGCCAACATTATAATTTGTAATCTCAAGTTATATTAATTTTTATACATTTTATATCTTATGATATTATTCTTGTTCTTCTATTACTATTACTATATCTTAAAATTGTTTTCCAGGATACAATACAAAGAGAAAGCAATGGAAATCATGTTCTTACACGTGACATAAATGTCTATGCTAATAACTGACTGTAAATGTGTATGCGTGTTATTCTTACTCTTTAATAAACTCTCTGTGTGTTATTGACTTCGCATCTCTGATCTCAATGTTGCATTCGCCTTCCTCCTCCATACTGGAATCCATTCCCCTGAAAGACAAAACATACTAAAGTTTTTGAGACACGGCCCGAGATTGATAGGAAATGTTTGTGAACTAAAATGCTCACCATCCTCCATCATCTCTACTGAAGGTATCTGTGCAATGAAACGACGCCGGTAACTGCACTAACAGGAGCAGTAACAGAGCCCTGACAATCTGAGCCATGTTTTTTCATCCCCTGTCATGAGAACATACTCATAACACCACCTGTTTAAACACCGCCATTCACCACTTTCAAAATCACACTAGTCTCAGTTCCGGGGGGCGGTGAGTTAATCGCGTCAGTGGCCAATCAGCGCAGGCCACACTAGGATGTGGGCGGGGTCTCAAAATACTGACCTCAGGACAGACTTTATCTATTTATTTATTTTTATTTTATTTTATGATATTCAACAATTGTTAACTATTCTATTAAGGTTTTTTTAATTATGTACTCAATAATGTGAATAAAGTTTGATTTTGGGGGAAATAATATTTTCATCTCATCTTTACTAGTTTTGATGAACTACTGAACATGAAATAAAGGAAATCTTTGAAAAATGATTTTAATAATTTTTTTTTATGATTACTTCCCCCCACTAATTCATATGAAAAAAAATATAATTATATTGTTTCTTGTCTTAAAGGACAAACAATATTTTATTTTATATTAAATTATATTTTATTTTATTTATTGGAGTTTGGATGTGTTAAGTACATTGAATTTTAATATCAATACAAAGTTTGTCAAATTAAATGTGAATAAATTAAAATTTAAATTAAAAAAAGTCTGAAATGTATGATGGTAGGAACCAATGTGCTCGGTGTGACACCGAACACGGTCAGTAAACACAGTCGCGCGCGGCTCTGTCATTGGGCTGTGTGCTGTTCAGCAGTAACTATGAAGGGAACATGAGGTGCCCTCTAACAACAGAACATCAGAAAAAGCAGATTGAACCGAGGAACTCGATGCACACAAAGTGCACAAAAGAAAGGTTGGTTTACGTTTTCACCAGTTTACATTTTTAAGCGTACGTTCAGAATATTTTGTGGTAGGGCAACACTGGCTGTGTTTAAACCATAACGAGCCAAGACAACATTTCTAGGCACATCCCAGACGACAGCATCTTACGTTGTCCATCTAAACACTGTCTAGATAGAAAGACAGCTCAGTAGGTTTAGAAACGCAGCCATTGTGTCTGTACTGTCAATTGCTTTTTTAAATATATATTCTTTTTGTTGCAGTCTTTCTTTGTTTGTAGTATTTAATAGTATTCTACAGTAGTTGTCATCCATCCACCCCACCAGTCATATTGATGATATTTTTTATTACTTGTTTTGTCTCATTTTATTCCTCTGATGTTGTCATCCATGTACATCAATGTCAAGTGCGTTTCTCTCCTATGCACCAGCTGTGCTTTTATCACAAGATCTGAGCAGGAATGGTGGGATATGATCCAACCGCCCCCGGTTCGGCTCTTACCCCGGAGGAAGCTGCCCTGGCCGGGTCAGCGGCCGGCATGGTCACCCGTGCCCTCATCAGCCCTCTGGATGTCATCAAAATCAGGTTTCAGGTGAGGCCTTCCTTCATTTCACTGAGCCAAAGGGCTTTTGAGTTTCGCAATTGTTATTTTGTACACAGTAATGAATTGAAAGCATAAATATGAACACATTCAACTCCCTAGTACATCTGATTTGTATAAGCAGCAGCATCATGCCTACAACATGAGTCACGTTCTCCTGTGGAATTTTATTACCACTCCCAAATCCACAGTGGCACTGCGCTCAGTTGAAAGAAGCTCAAGACAGGACATTGACTGCATCTTCTGGTGTGCATTTATAACCAGTTCAAAGCAGATAAACAAGCTTGAGTTCATTTGTTTTGTAGTTCGCAACTGATGGACAGGCCTCAAGGTGGCAGTGTCACCATTTCAAATCTTCACACTCAAACTGCTTTTGATTCTGATATAAAAGGATGATTTTGAGCTTTTGTGCATTGCTCCCGCAGTTGCAGATCGAGCAGGTGTCCTGGAGGAATCGTCAGGGGAAGTACTGGGGTTTATGGCAGGCCACACGCTGCATTCTGACCGAAGAAGGTCTTCCTGCTTTCTGGAAAGGACACGTTCCTGCCCAGCTGCTGTCTGTGTGTTACGGGGCAGTTCAGGTACTTGGAGATGCATAAAATGCAATCGGATATTTACACTTCTGATGTGGCCTGAATCATCCTCCTGTTTAATAGTTAAGCTGAATAAAAAGAAAAAAAATTAGAAAGGTTGCCTAGATAACAAATTGACTAAAATTAATATGTAGTAAAATGAAAACTAAAAACAAATGCGCAAAATGTTAATAAAAATTTAAATAGTAAATAAATTATACTAAACTAACACTGATAAGGACCAAGCTGATTTTTATTTATGCCAACAAAACCATATTGGAAAAAATAGAATTGAACAGATTTTTTTTTTGCTTCAAAATCCTGACAGAGCAAAACAGGATCTTCTACCCTTATAATAAAAATGTCATTCTGAAGGTCAAATTAAAGTTTTTCATCTAATATATATATATATATATATAATTTTTTTTTCAATTACTAAAACATTTTTTCAATAGTTTTACTTTTAGTTAACAATGACAATGCTGATTCTGATGTTGTAGCAATAAATTAAAAAATGTTTTTTCTTCTACAATTTAAAGGGACAGTTCAACCAAAAATGACAATTCTGTCATCATTTACTCACTCTCAAGTTGTTAAAAATCTGTATGAGTTTCTTTCTTCTAATGAACACTAAAGAAGATATTTTGAATTTGAAGATTGTTGGTAACTAAACAGTTGTGGGGTACCACTGACTTCCATAGAATGGAAAAAAATATATAATGGAAATCAATGGTTTGATAACCGACAATCTTCATGAGGGTGAGTAAATGATGACACATTTAATTTTTGGGTGACTACCCCTTAAATTGCATCAATAATTTTAATCCTATTTGGTATTTTAGATTGATAGATCAATCATTTGCGGTAACCCTTCACAATATTGTAGACATCTTGAAACTCACTGGTTCTGTTTGTCTGTTTTGTCCTAGTTTGCGAGTTTCGAGGCCTTGACAGAGCTGGTCCATAGGAAAACCCCCTATAACAGCCAGACCCCGGGAGTTCATTTCCTCTGTGGCGGTTTGGCCGCCTGCTCCGCCACCTTCACCTGCCAGCCGCTGGATACCCTGCGCACACGCTTCGCTGCCCAGGGCGAACCCAAGGTCAGGGGTCAAACCGCAGGAGCGGGATGTTACGTGTTACTAAATGCTGCTAAACATGTCACAATGCATCTTAAAGGGTGAAAAAAAAAAAATGCATGATAAATATCTGAATGAAGAACAGAGTTCATTTCAAAAGGTCATATTATTCCACTACATCAAATCTTCTTAAACTTATCAGCAGTAAAGCTGAAATTCTTCTTGATGGTTCAAAAACCAATCTGGCCAAATCTAAATGTTCCTCTGTGAATATTAATACTTTTACAGTGTCTGTTTCTAAACAGTTTAAAAGTTTGGGTGTCATCTTTGACAGTACTTTATCATTCGAAGCACATATAAACAGTGAAATTCTATAATAATATTAATCAACTTCATCCAGCTCTCTCGGTAACTGTGATTCTTGTTTTTGCTTTAGTCTCTTCCCGTATGTTTTGATTCTTACTCAATAATCTTGTCCTTTCTTACTTATCTAACCTTCATATCTAGACCCCTACTCATGCTTTAAGATCATCATGTCTAGGCTGTAATAATGATCATTTGTTGTTTAATGCTGCTTGTTTTATTGTGTTTGTAAAGTGTACTTGAGTGTAATGTAAGGTGCCTATAAATAAAATGTATAATAATAATAAATTACAAGTCAGTTTGTTAACAGTGTGAAATGTCTACATTTTACTTTATGATGGGCTTTAATGAGACACTTCCCATGATTCAAATGTTTTCTCAAATGTACAGGTATATCGTAACCTCAGGCATGCCGTCGGCACAATGTTCCGCTCAGAGGGGCCCTTCACCTTCTACAGGGGCCTCACACCCACGCTTGTGGCCGTGTTTCCATACGCAGGCCTGCAGTTTTTCTTTTATAATATCCTGAAGAAACTTCTGGCGCACCAGGACTCCAAATCTAAAGGTCAGATCATGCTTCTTTAACATTTTAGCATTATTTATATACTATTATGGTATTTGTTTATATTTAAAATTAGCTTTTATTTTTTTCATTTTTTTTGTATTTTTTATTTAGCTTTAAATCATTTATGAAGTTTTTTTCTAATATTTACTTTTTATTTTATTTCACCTGTGTTTTTATGGAAAGCATTTTCTGCCAAATTTAAATAAATCATATAAATTGAAAACTAAAACCAGATTAATTAACCATTTAATAAAAATTTAATTGATTTATTTAAAATTGGCAGAAAATGCCTTCCATATGTTTCAAGCACCAGAAGCTATTTTTACCAGATTTAGTTAGCAATAACAACAATGATCTTAAAGTACATATCTTTAAAAGCAGATTTAAACCTTGTGCTTCTCTGTCCCGTTGTAAATGTTGCTGTGGTGTTTTGTCGGTTTTAAGGAGGTTTACACAGTCTGGTCAGTGGCAGTTGCGCTGGAGTCGTCAGTAAAACTCTCACGTATCCTTTCGACCTGATTAAAAAGAGACTTCAAGTGGGTGGATTTGAAGAGGCCAGGATGAAGTTTGGACAGGTTGGTGGAATGGACTAGTAGTTAAAGATCTGAGTATGTTCAAACCCAACAGGGGTTCATCACTGTTCCATAACTAGTTCTGCTCGCTAGCATCATCCTATCTAAACCTTAATTATTAAACTTCTGTTGTTTTATGTAGATCTTAGACCTTTCTGAGCTAAATACTGTATAGTGATATTGAATAATATCATTCAAAAGTTTGGGGTCCTTAAGATGGACATTTTTCTTTAATGAAATTAATACTTTTATTCACCATGGATGCATCAAACTGATCAAACGTGACCGTAAAGACATTTATAATGTCAATGCAAATAAATGCTGTTCTTTTGAACTTTGTTCATCAAAGAGTCCTAAAAGAAATGTTTCATGGTTTCCATAAAAGCAGCACAACTGTTTTCAACGTTGAGGATAATCAGAAATGTTTCTTGATCATCAAATCATCATATTAGAATGATTTCTGAAGGATCATGTGACACTGAAGACTGGAGTAATGATGCTGAAAATACAGCTTTGATCACAGGAATAAATTACATTTTAACATATTCAAATAGAAAACTGTTGTAATAATTGTAATAATATTTCACAGTATCATGGTTTTTACTATATATATATTTTTTTTATCAAATAAATGCAGCCTTGGCGAGCAAAAGAAACTTCTTTCAAAAACATTTAAAAATCTTACTGACCCAAAACTTTTGATTTTAAAACCCCAAAATGAATAATTTTTTCTTGTGTTTTCTGTGAAGGTGCGCACATATCATGGGTTTGTCGACTGTGTGGTGAGGATCGGCAGAGAGGAAGGGCTCCGGGGTTATTTTAAGGGACTCTCCCCTAGTCTCCTGAAGGCCGCTGTATCCACAGGCTTCACCTTCTTCTGGTACGAGTTCTTCATCAATGCCATTGTGAGCCTCAAGAGCAGTTAGTGAGCAAACGTACAGACCTCCTTGAGAGACGTTTTAGATCATCAGATCCGATGAAACTTAACGTGCGCTTTACGGTGTGTAGATGTATTAGGACCGGAAATATATTTTTTACCTCTGACTTGCCTAAGCCCAAACTGAACTGTCACTCTCGACTGGAGACTTGAAAACCATTGTTACTGATATCAAGTTTTGTCATAATGTCTGTGTATTTTGTTTGCACTGCACGAGGGTCTATTTTTTATACATAACACTGGAAATTAGAATGTTTGAACTTTTTTTCTGCTTTGCATTTTAAAACATTTAAACCATATAGCAAGTATAGTACATAGAATATTCAATCATATGGTTTCTACAAAAAGTTTAATTTTGTGTGTTTTATGTCATTGTTAAGGTTTTTAAATGGTGAATGGTCCAAATATTTTTTGGATGAATTAAAAAAAATTATCCATTTAGCAGTTTGAACCTACATGTTTCCTATGGCTTTATTTATATTTATAAAAAGCATTACATTTTTACATAAGCATTACATACAAGCATTAAATGTAAAAAGCATTACATTTACTTAAAATGTCATTATTACATTAACAAGTAAAACACACATACTCACTGTAAAACTATTTATATTTTTTTATTGTAGGCCTATTTCCTTTCTGACAATAAGAAAAACAAACTAATCTGAGGGTCATAGTGGTTATACTTTGCATCTGTGTACTCATGTATGACAACACATTTATTTAGGGAAAACAAAGGGGGTGAAGCAACTATTTTTGTAATAAAAAAGTATTTTATTCTGATTCTCTTTGCATCCTGCTTTTATTGAATTATTTTTAGAGAAAAATAGTGTTTCCTAATTATTAGATAATATTTAGTTATATTCAGATTTTTGATAATGGATAAATGGAAAAAAAAGCCTTGCCAATGTTAATATAATATATTATATATATATTAAAATGTCATTATTACATTAACAAGTAAAACACACATACTCACTGTAAAACTATCTAAAAAAATAATATTCATTATTTATCTTTCAGATTAAATCAGCAGGGTAAACCATAACCATTTCTTCATATTTTTATGACCCTGCTGTGACTTGATCCGAATTGAAAACACAGCTAAATCTCATACACTCATATACTCTGAATATTTCTCACATCATACATTACAACCTTTCGGATCTACAACAAAAGATTTAAGAACCACTGTACAAAGTTATATAGCCTCCCCTGGAGTGATATAAACTGGAGACAAGGCTATATAATGATTAACCCATGAAACAATGTTACCATGAATAAATATTAACCATGTTCGACTGTCTGCGAATTAATAACTCATCTGTACTCAACTTTTGATGTTGTGACCATCTGACTAATTAAGGTGCGGCCACATTACTCTTGTGTGGCGAAATTCAGTGCGTGATCTGATGTCGCGTGAAGCGAAACATCACATATGATTCAAGTTTTTTCAACTTTGAAAACACGAATTGACGCCTTGGCCAATAAAACAATGCTCAGGTTGGAAGTGACGTATGAATAATTTGTTCTTAAAACGCGGCTGTTTAAAATGGACAGCAGGCATTCTTTGCCCTCGAAATTAAATTTTGCTAATATGTGACCACTCCTTAATTCAGGATAATTGGGACATTTTTCCTGCGGTGGGTCCTCTCAATGGCAAAAAGTGTCAGAATTTACAGTTGATATATCCAATGATTGCATGGCACATGGTTGTTTTTTCCCATGTGAAAACAAAGGAGGGTTAACCACCCTCTGCATGATGGGTAAAGAATACTATTTTAACCGAGTAGGCCATGTCTCCAGTGTATACCAAGAAGTTGATGACGGTCATGAAGGTCACCACCACCAGATCATCCCATGGACAGTGGTTACAGTCATCTGGACGTGGGCGTTGTCTAAATGCATACAGCGGCCAGAGAACAACAGCGGTTGCGTACATGGCCACGGCCAGGATGTTGAAGGTGATGACCGCCTTGTCGAAAGAAAACGGAAAGACGTGCAACAGCTTGGCAATGGTGAGGAGAATAATCAGCAATGAAAAAATGAAGCATATGGAGTAGACGGCCACGCACCACTCCGTTCCCGGAAACCTCCTATATTCGCCAGGGCTCAAAGACGTGAATATGATGCAGGCAACAAAGGTCTCCAGGATTTTTAGGAGACCAGGGACGGTGGAGAGAAAGCCGCTGATTTCACCAGGTTTCTTGTGGATCAACCAGACCTCGCCGGCGTACAGTCCGAAACACAACCAGGACAACGCGGATGCCCCGATCTGCCTGGAGCAGGAGGGGCAGGCGAAGAACGTGGGAAAGATGATTGAAATGGTGACCATCATAAGTGTGGCCAGCATAGCAAAGGCCATGGTGAAGTCCTCCCAGGAAATGGGCACTTTGGTGTTCAGGCTGGTGAACTCCAGGACGAGGATGAGGAGGGTTGTGAAACAGCAGAAGCACCAGCAGAACATGCACCAGGCCCAATGGGACACGCTGTGGACTGGGACTCCGGCTGACGCCGCCAATGCAAAGCAGATGCAAGTCAAAACCACCTCCAGCATCCGCACAATGCCAACAGGCTGAATCAGCGTCCTGAAATCCACGTGCAACATGGCGAAACTGTTTCGCAAATCCCAAAGTCTTGATGTTTCGCTTTTTAGGTCGCCCTTTTCCCGACGCTCTTCTGAGCTTCTTGGTGCAGTTTCATTGTGCCACGGATGTCAACAAATCCAATATTCATCCTCTGGTTTTGTATTCCACAAGCATTAAAGGATTCTTGAAACACTAGTAGACAAGTTCTCCTCGTGGTAAACCTTCAGTTTATTCTGATGTGGCAGCAAACAAGTTTCATGTTGACACTGGACCAGAAAGCATCAATCGAGCCGTTTTGAGCTTATCTCTTTTATGACCGTTCTGCAGGTTCTCATTGGTCGCTGGTCTGCTGTTGTCCTATGAGCTGAGTCCAAACCCTGAACTCTGGTCTAGAGCCGGGCTCTTTCTAATCTTCTCCTATGAGCTTCAGTCCCTCCTCAACATATCTACTGGTTTAATCAGAGGGAAGTGTACATGAAGGTTTCATTTGGGTTATTCTTTTACTTGTCCTGATAACAGTATATAGGGTTATATTTAGACCAAGAATGTTTTACAGATACAATGCGGCATAACTCTTCCTTTGTCTACGCCTAGTAAAATATTTTAATGAGCTTTTCTCTTCATTGCCTCAGATCTTCATTGTTTGATACTGAATCTCAACAACATAAGAAAAATAAAAATTGGTAAAAATTTGAAATGATTATATAAAAAGTTATAAACCGTCATAGTTGAGACACAAATGTAAACTTTACAAATTATAATTAGGAGATAAAATGTCTAAGTTATGGCATTAAAAGTCAAAATTATGAGATGAAAAGTTGTAATTATGACAAACATTTTCTCATTTCTCTTCCCTCTCTTTTTAATGTCATAACTATGACTGTGACTTTAACTCATAAATTCGACTTTTCATCTCATCTCTTATGATTTAACAAAGGTAACACTTTATTTACATGCAACTAACCCTCAACCAAACCCTAATCCTACCCTAACCCTATAGTAAGTACATGTAGTTGCTTAATATTACTCAGTACTTAAATATATAATTACACTGTAACAATGACACCTTAAAATAAAGTGTAACCGAATTTTTATATTATTGCCAGAAATGGGCTTGAGATACTCCGAATCATAAGTTTTATCACAGTTGTTGCCTAGATCATAACAATATGTTCCACTAACATTTGACAACCAGAAGGTGTCCTACTTCTTGATTTTATTGTGAATAGTAGCTAGGTATGTGCGTTGTGTTTTAACTGCCAGTTTTTATTGCTATTTTCATGCTGAAATCCAGGTTCAAATATAGCCTAATAGTTGATAGATAAAACAACTAAAAACCTAAATAAGATGTTCAAGATCAATTTTTAAAAAACGTTAAAATTGAATTTGAACTAACCTTTTAAAGCAGTCAGCTGGACATAATGACAATTTCCCCTTTAGCCTACTTACGGCATTAATCTGTTGAAATATGAGTGTGTTTAAACTGAAGTTTTATTGATGTTTGAAGCACTAGCTGATAAACTAATGGCATTTGAAATAGAGCAGAAAGGTTAATGTGCAGGCTATAGACTGACTGGTATTGTTGACTTGAACAAGAGTGGCTATAAGAAGTGTGGTTGAAAAAAAAATCCAATAGATAATAAGCAATAAGTAATTTAAAGGGGCCCTATTATGCAAAATTCACTTTTAAACTAGCTAACCAACCATAGCGGTAAGCATAGCGACAGTGTCAAACATGGCGGTGTGTGTCCATAAAACCGTGAAGTTTTACCTGACAGCACGTAGACCCGAGCACCCGAGCCGTTTTTATGATGACAATGATGATGATGCCATAAACATATAATGATGAAGACCCACTGATAGCCTGTTTTCTCTCTTTCTTTCACTTTCTTTGGTTTTACATAAAAGTTTATTTGCAAACACTGATAGCAAAGGAGGATTGCTGTGAATCTCCACAATGACCAGATGCCACACACACACACACACACACACACACACACACACGCACAAAAAACGTAGCATGCATTCGGGGCAAATGGGATTTATTTCAAATGTTATAATCTTAATAAAATTTCATGAAAACTCTTTATACACTACCAATTTACTCAAAATTAAAAGAAATTCAGTTGCCTTTTTATTATAAAAAAATGTCAAATTGATTATCGCTGTTAATCCCATCTTACATAAAAGTTTGTAAATATACCGGTATAAACGTGTGTGTGTGTGTGTGCATGCGTGTTTGTGTATGTGTACATATGTACTATTATTCATTTAGAAACTTTTATGTTAAGCATAATTCGTGATCAATCAATTTGATTATATAATTAATAATATATATATATATAATTAATAAGATTACTGATAAAAGGCACTGTCAGACATCAGACATTTCTAAATATTCTCAAATATTTCTACATTGTTTCAAAATACATTAATATCAATAAACTGTCAGTCAGTTCGCTATATAATCCTACTATTTTAACAAATACTATATACCTAATACTATGATAACAAAAAACTATTTATGCATGCTAAAAACATCTTGTATAACAACTCATCCAATCTGATGCCACAGTCTGGTTACGTTTACATTAATAGATTTTACAATAACAATGTATCATACAACCATTGTGGTTTCCCTAGGCAGGTGAAACGAAGAACACCAGACGCACTGAGTAAACCGTATCCACAATGTAGACGATCAGATTGATGCAAGTCATGCAGGACACAACAACCAGGCTGTCCCAGATACAGTATATTTGGTTTGGTAAACAGAAATTTGATCTTGGATTGCCCTCAAAACTGTAGATTGGCCATATCACCGCAGCCGTGATGTACATTAGAACCGCTAGTACGTTGAACCCCGTCAGACATTTGTCGAATGGGAAGGGGCATCGAGCCAGCAAGCGTCCGATTGTCAGGAGGATGATGAGGAGAGAGACGACGAAGCAGATTGAGTATACGGCTACGCACCACTGCATCCCAGCCCTTTGGCTGTATAATCTCGAGTCAAGAGAGATGAAGATGATACAGGCCACGAACACCTCCAGAACCTTCAGTAAGCCCGGCACGGTGGACAGGAACCCGCTGATCTCCCCGGGTTTGGCTCGGGTCAGGCCCACCTCCGCCGCGTACAGGATGAAGCACACGCAGGATATCACTGAGGCTGCGATCTGGGTCGCACATGTGGAGCATACGAAGAACTTGGGGTAGATGACCGACGCGGCCAACAGCATAAGCGTGGACAGCATCGCAAAAGCCGTGGTGAAGTCGTCCCAAGAAATGGGTACCTTGGTGTTCAGGCTGGTGAGCTCCAGGATGATGATGAGGAGGGTCACGAAACAGCAGAAGCACCAGGTGAACATACACCAGGCCCAGAACGAAGAGTTGCTGTGGCCCACAGAAGCCACCAGGCTGAAGGTGATGAGCGTCAGCACAAATTCAAGCAGTCGGATTATTCCCACCGGTACAGTCAGGGATTGAGTGTTCAGGGTTACCATGATGATCCTTAAATGTCAGTTATATAGTTACACCTTGATTTTCGATGCGTCAGCCTTTAAAATGTTGTCGACAGCTCTCTCACACTCGCATTTTCAAGCAGGACTATAATTTATCCTGCTTAATTCTTGGCTTTTCCACTCTTTTCTCAGCCTGAGCGTCGTCCGTGTCAACTCCAGGTTAGTCTTCACACACTAACCTCACCCAGAAGGGAAGTGGTCCAGGGAGGGGCCACATGTTTTCGACCACATCCTCTGATTACTCATTGCCTTATCAGTAGCACCTCAGCAGATTGGCCGTGGTTTGGAAGTGTCCAAGTGTGAAGTACAAATGAGTAGGATGTGAAGATAATAAACTGGGCGGACCCATCAGTCAATACGATGATAAGCATCTGAATACTAAAGGTGGAGAGAGATTATGGGTTTGAGTTATGTTCTGTAAATTGCTACAGTTCTCATCTGTGAAACAGGGCTATAAAAGATGGAGAAAACACTGAAGATGACAAATGAAGGTCTTCTGATGCTGTTATGTAATCCTGAAGAAATCAGTTTTGATTAGTTTTAGTTTTTATTAGTGCTGCCACATCGATTAATTGCGATTAATCACATCTAACATAAAAGTTTGTAAATATATCATGTGTGTGTGTGTATATATATATATATATATATATATATATATATATATATATATATATATATATGAAGAGTTCAGATGCAAAAGCCTCTAAGTGCCATCTGAAATTTTCTTCTTGAATTATAATTTTTTATCAAGCTTGTATATTTAAGTTCAGTAATTTCACTTAAATGGCAATGAAAATTACCTATTAATTGTCATTTAAGTGAAATTACTGAACTTAAATATACAAGCTTGATAAAAATGATAATTCAAGAAGAAAATTTCAGATGGCACTTAGAGGCTTTTGCATCTGAACTCTTCATATATATATATATATATATATATATATATATATATATATATATATATACATATATATACACATATATATATATATATACACACACACACATGATATATTTACAAACTTTTATGTTAGATGTGATTAATCGCAATTAATCGATGTGGTAGCACTATTATTTGTCGTTCTTGTTGCTTGTTATTGTTTTAATGTTTTTTTCCTCTAATATTGTTTATACTTTTCCCCTTGAGTTGCATTTTGCAACTAATTATTCATCATCAGCTGCTAAAAGTTTGACAAAATTTCTGTAATATCTTTATCTCAGTAGTTTTTTTGGGTTGTGACATCATAGTTTGTGAATGTAACATACATTTTTTCATTTTCAAGTATGTTTTCACCACTATGCCTTAGTTATTGGCCAATTCATTATGGAGAAGTGAATTTGAATATTGCAGAAGAAAAGCAAACAAAAGAGGCTCTGAAATGAGAAGAATGTGTCTCTACAGGTGTGTGTGTGTGTGTGTGTGTGTGTGTGTGTGTGTGTGTGTGTGTGTGTGTGTGTGTGTGTGTGTGTGTGTGTGTGTGTGTGTGTGTTTGTGTGTGTGTGTGTGTTAGGATCTGCAGGACTTTGACCTTACAGTCACTGTGTACAGAGTCAGCTCACACCTATTTACACACATATGGTCAGAAATGGGCTCGTCTCATTTTAATTGTTGTTAAGCAGTATATTTCATCTTCAATATTATAAGTGTTAGAATATGTTGAATAATTTGAGTACATTGTGCTACAATTTTTATTGATATCAATAAAAAAGGCCCATAATTTCACCCTATACATATTGCATTATCTCATATATTTATATATTTAACTTTTTTCTTCTTTTTCTTTTTTTTTTCCAACAATGTGAATTCTGGATGTTCCATGCAAGTTCACATTTGAATCCCGGGATGGTAGTAACACTTATTGTTTGAGAATCTGTAACTCAGTGGTTGTTTGTAATGTTGTGTTATAATGAGTGGATGTGCTGGAGGAGTTTATCACAGTTCTCAGAGCTGCGCTGTTTCTCTCTCACCGCCTCTGTTTGCTGCTGTAACAGACCTCCGTCCACTGCACTGGCCACTTTCAGAACATCTGACACAGAAAGAGAAGACAAGGAGATCTTTAGACTTGGTTATTACATCATACTTTACTCATTTGGCAGAGCAAAAATATAGTGGAGTCATAGTGCAGGGGTTTATGTATTTGGTCCAGAGTCCAGACATACAGCACTGAGCCTTGGTGCTCATACAGGAGATTCAGATTTAACTTCAGCCTAGAACAACTCTACTATCCTTTCTTTCTTTCTTTCTTTCTTTCTTTCTTTCTTTCTTTCTTTCTTTCTTTCTTTCTTTCTTTCTTTCTTTCTTTCTTTCTTTCTTTCTTTCTATATACATAGTAAAGAAACAGTATTGAGTCCATGTTCACACACACTAATGTTTTTTGAAAGAAATCTCTTCTGCTCACCAAGGCTGCATTTATTTGATCAAAAATACAGTAAAAATAGTAAGAATGTGAAATATTATTACAATTTAAAATATAATATTTTCTATTATTATCTACAAAGAATAATCACGTATGAATAAAGTGATCAATTTAGTGACAAAAACATTAACTGCAGCGTATGTTTGTGCAAGTGTGTGTGTAGGCTATATGTATTCCTGTCACATTCAGTCATTTTAGAAATGCACACAATTTAGGCGGATGTTTTTATCTGATAAGAAGACGTGCATAAACTACAATGAAAACACATCTACCACACAAATCTATTGATGCGCAATATAAAAACGCACGTGACTTTACCTTAACAGAGGATGTGATTGATAACTAGACTCATCATTAGGGTTGATTGTAATACTAATAGTGTAACAAATATCCCCACAACGAAAACAGCCATAGCATAGCTAACGGTTTTAGCATGTGGGTTTGAAGTTAGCATGAATGCAAAGCATAAAATTAAACAAGAGAAACGGCTACGTTTGCTTATGTAAGTCAAATAATTGTATCTATAATACAATGATTGATACTGAGGACATCAAACACAGCTCTTTTCTGACTTGTTAAAGTGACCACTGACCCCGGTCTCCCCTAAACAAATAAAGAAACAACATGTTCGTCCGTTTTTATCAGAAAACATTTTTAAGGATAATTTGAATATAATTAAATGTTTAAATCAATAGCCTAATGGATTTGTTTTGTCGAATATTACAACATAATTAAATAGAATGCAACATAAATAGCCAACTGATAAAACATAAAAAATTAAAATAAATAAAACAATTACAAATGAAAGAGCCTACTATCAAAAACTAAATAATTTATTTATTTTGAAGCACGACGCAGACACACCGATGACGTAAATGATGTGCGCCAGAGGAGGGTCGTGTTGTTTACATGCGTCGTCTGCTGGTGCCAGTCACATACAGTTTATAGTTATGGTCAGGCATATATTATTTGATGATAATCGAAAGGCCGTTTCAATCTTCTATATTTTTTCTTTTTTTCTAACATAAATGCTCTCCATTAACACACATCTTACAACGTCGTTAAGGGACATAGATATAAAACATACTGAACTCGGATGATTGTGCAGAGTCATATCAAAATGAGCAATAGTGCGTGACAAAAACCTGATGGATGAGAAATGTGGATCGTTTGCCCTTTCCGTCGGATTTTTGATTAAAAAATAAGGTATGTAAATCATAGGGATTATTATTAAAATCCGTAGATTATATATTAATTTATTACGATCGGTTTTCTATTTTTATTTTATTAGACATGCAAGTATTTGCGAATTACACAACTGACTAAATCTAATTGATTTCAGATTGAAAATATCTGCTTCCGATATAGATTTCAACTTATATACCACTAAAGGAGTGTATCTTCAGCAGCCTGTTTTTATTTTATTTTTTTATTATGTGTTAATTGATTAAAAACGTAATGTTGTCATGTTTGCCATTCCATTTATTTTTTAATTTAAGAGCTAACCAGAGTAAACAATTTAGCATTAATGGGCGTAAAGAACGTATCTTTTCAGATCAAGTTGTTTATTGTAATGTGAATAACACAAAATGACGTCAGCTTCCCTTTATGCTCTTGTGTTTCAGGTGATGTCGAGGCTAAACGTCACCCTGGAGGAGGAGGAGAAGGATGAGGAGAAAGAGATGGAGAAGGAGAAGAAGAAAGAGAGATGCCCTGCTGCTGCCACCGCCAGTGACACCCCACATTCCTTATCTCAGAGGTCTGTACGAAATATGTCAACTACATATAAAAAATACATTTTCATTTACTGTGCTTTGCATGTGTAATTGTGGAAGAATACTCAAGCCTTTGCATGTTTGCAATGTATTTATTTTCAAAGCACTATTTAGAAAAAAACAACACATTTGTTCTAAAGTGCTGTACCAGTTAAGGCGGGAATACACTTCATGACTTTTAAAACCTGAACAGATTTTAAATCACTAGGCATCATACACTTGCCTGACTTTGTAAATCATGTGCATCATGCACTCAACTGATGATCACACACTAGCAGACTTGCGAGTCATTACAAGCACAGCAGACTCACGCAGAAACAAACTCATTTTGTGTTCTAAAATCGGCTCAAAATATCAAACATGTTCGATATACTTCGACTGTATGATAGTCTGTGATAGTCTACATGATTTTCTCAACTCAAATCTGCAGACTGGCTATGACTTTCGGCTCGTCCAGACTGTAAATCGTGTCGTGTATTCCAGCCTTTTGCTGTAAACTCTTGCATTGTGACATTTTGCCCCACAGACTGAATTTGGGACCGTCCGTCATGGCTTTGGAGACGAGCCCCTCCCCGTCTAGCAATGGGGCAAACCTCCTGTCGTTGCCGTGGGAGATAGTTACCCATATCGCCTCACATCTCCCCGCGCAGTGTGTCATTGATGTGCTGCCACAGGTAATCCTTTCCACATTCAAGACACATTTAGAAACCAAAATTGACTTTTTTCCCCTATTCAAGCTTCTCTCAGTACACGTAGACGTTGTAATAATATTAGTACATTTCAACGTGTGACATTTTTTGTTTACTTTTGTATGATAAACCACTGTTTTTGTGTTCGGACATCCCATAAGCTTTTGGGTTTGAAAGTTTGGGATCAGTAAGATTTGTAATGGTTTAAAAGCTTTTGAATGATAGTGTACGTCTCATTTTCACGTATGCCTGTTTTTCTACGTTCAGGTATGTCAGACGTTGGGAAAGATTGGCGAGGATCGCTTGATGTGGCAGCTGAGGGCTCAAAAACTCTCAGGTCCCAAAGCACTTTTCCCAGTCGGGCCAAAGGAGGATTTTGATTGGTCCCAGGCCTGCTTGGAAATGGAGCAGCTGATTGGCTGCTGGACAGGGCTGGAGAATCAGGGAGAGGGAGAGAGACAGGAAGAGGCGGTTGTCGGGGCGAACGGCGAAGCCCCGTCAGCTGAGAGGAACTTGGAAGAGATGCAGCTGGATGTTGATTTAAACGGTGCAGCGGAAGCAGGAGATGAAAATATGCAAGTTCAATCCCAGAATGCACCTGATAGTCTCAATCTGATTGAGTCGTCCAGCATTTCTTCGCCACTGGAGCACATCATTCTTCCATCGGGCCACATCGCGGATGTGAATTGCGTCCTCCTGCTGGGTGGAACGGGGGCGTTGTGCGCCTCCGGCTCTCGGGACCGAAACGTGAACCTCTGGGACCTTCGAGACGGCTCCAGAGGCACCTTAATGCACACTCTAGCGGGACGGGGTACCATTAGCACCCACCGGGGCTGGGTGTGGTGCCTGGCATCCAGCGGACCTCTGCTGGCGTCGGGCTCGTTCGACAGCACCGTGAGGCTCTGGGATCTCGAAGCCGGAGGAGCAGAACGGGGACTCATCCAGTGCAAAGCTGCTGTGTTGTGTCTGTCCTGCGAGAGGGACACGGTGCTGGCCGGGTCACATGATCAGAGACTAAACATCTTTGACACCCGAGGTGAGTCAACGCTCAGCCCCTTTGTTTTCTTAATGCACATTCATGGTCTTATTGCGAATGACTTATTGGTAAGGAATGAATCACATATGAACAGTGCTATTTAAATTTTATTGTAACTTTTTTTTATTGTTTGAACAGTGTTATTTTAGTATTATTTATATATTATTTGTATTTATATATATTTTGAATTAGCTTTTATTTTCGATATTTTTATTACGTGAAGTCACCTTTATTTGTACAATACAGATTGTTTCAAAGCAGCTTTACAGTGATAACATGAAAATGATGCATTTCGGCTGTTGTTCAGCTGAAGTCAATTGAGCATTAATTATATTATTATATTTATATATTATATTATTATATTATAATAATATTATAGAATATTTAGTAACTTATTTTTTTTTTTTTTACAGTTTTTTGTAATTGTAGTACTTCTTTCTGCTTCATTAATTGCCATGGGAATATTTCTATATTTAAATTTTTTAAATTTTCTATATTTAAAATTTAAATTTCAACAACATTGCATGATGTAAATACATTTATAATATTTATTTCAATTATTATTCATGCTCAAAAACCCCTGAATTTATTGATAAATGACTGTTGCAATGTTTAATATGAAAATAAATGAATTTATTATAATATGTTGAGTGACCTAAAAAGTATTTGGACAACTAAGCCACAAAGCTTGTGCGCTTTAGACTCTCAAATGACAGAATAAAAAATCCAGTTCACCATAATATAGGCCAAACGCTAATGAACTGGTAGGAACGTTTCCAAGAACCACTTCCTGTAAAATCAAACTACCATTCAAAAGTTTGGCGTCAGTACGATTTTCCTCTTCATCTTTTAAGTAATACTTTTTATTCAGCAAAGATTCTGTCACTTTTAATCAGTGTGTGAAAGTGACAGTAAAGACATTTATAAATGTTACAAAAAAAGTTTTTTCCACTTTCTGTTCATTAAAGAATTCTGAAAAAAAGGTTACAACAAATATTTCAAGCAGTACAACCAGTTTCAACATTGATAATAATAATAAATGTTTCAGACGAAACTTCATTCAAAAACGTAGACTTCTGTGAAGCCACTGTGATGTGATTGGCACATGTGCCTGTTGGAGCTGTATTAGATTGTTTTGTATTAGTTGGCAACTGTCATTTATGTGTGACAGCTGCAGATCCATTGGTCCAGAGTCTTCATCTCCACAGTGATGCTGTGTTGTGCCTGGTGTCGGATGACCAGTACATCTTATCGGGCAGTAAAGACAAAACCGTCGCTCTGTTCGACCGCAGGGCGGGGAAGCTCCTGCAGAAGGTTCAGGTATTTATGGAAACTTGTTCCCGCCACAGAAGAAAACATTTTAAAAGATAATTGTGACATTTTATCTCACAATTGCGAGTTTACATTTTACAATTCTGAATAAAGTCAGAATCGTGTGATTTAAAGTCAGAATTGTAAGAAATAAACTTACAATTCTGACTTTTCTTCTCGCAAATTGCCTGTTTATAATCACTCAATTCTGACATCTATTCTCGGAATTGTGAGATATAAAGTCGCAATTGAATGAAAGCTTGATTTCCACCACAGAATAAAACATTTTAAAAGATAATTGCGACTTTTTATCTCACAATTGTGAGTTTACATCTACATTTTTCTCAGAATTGCGTGATTTAAAGTCGCAATTGCACGTTATAAGGTCAAAATTGTGAGAAATAAACGTACAATTCTGACTTTTTTCTCAGAATTGCGTGATATAAAGTCAGAATTGTGTGATACAAAGTAGCAATTGCGCGTTATATGGTCAAAATTTTGACTTTTTCTCGCAATTGCGACTTTATATCACACAGTTCTGACATCTTTTCTCAGAATTGTGATATAAACTCGCAACTGATTTCCGCCACAGAATAAAACATTTTAAAAGATAATTGAGACTTTAAAGTCAGAATTGTGTGATATAAAGTTTCAACTGTTTGAAAAAAAGTCATAAATGCGAGATATAAACATGCAATTCTGAGAAAAACAAACAAACTTTTTTTATGTTAACTTTTATTCTGCGTCGGAAACAAGCTTCCATAGATATTCACTCACAAGCTAAACATAATAAACGCTGACGCGCTCCTACAAGCAGCTGTTTCAGTGTTGTTCCTCTGCGTGTGTGCAGCTGAGCACCTACCTGTTGTCGCTGTGCCACAGCGGCCGTGAGGTGTGGGCCGGGGATAACCGAGGACTCGTGCACACCTTCTCCCTGCACAACAGCTGCCTGACGCCCATATCACACTTTAACATCCACCGGTCGCTGGTCACAGGTGTTCACTCTTCTCCTGGCACTCTCTACACGTGCTCCTCTGACCGCACTATCAAGGTAAGGCATCCTACAGTTCAAAATGTGTTCTGTTGGCATTTCTCTAAGGTTATCGGCAGCTCACGTCTTATTCTGTGCAGATCCACCTCCCGTGTGCTCCACCACAGACGCTGTGCACACTTCACCATCAGGCAGGAGTTAATGGGGTACGATGGCTAATATAACTAGGATTTTTCTCTGTCTCGATTCATTTTATCATTTTTTTATGTACATTCCTTTCTAGCGGTCATATAGGTGGGCAGTTTGACCAAAATCATATATCTTAAACGTTTGGGCACAGTAATATTTTTACTCAGCAAGGATGCATTAAATTGATCAAAAGTGACAGTGAATACTTTTATAATGTTAAAAAAATTTAAATACTTTTGAACTTTCTGTTAATCAAATAATGAAAAAAAAAATATTATGGTTCCCACAAAAAATATGAAGCAGCGCAACTCTTTTCACAGTTTTTACTTTTTTTTTTTTTTTTCATAAAATAAATACTGCCTTGGTGAGAATACAAGACATTTCGTGAGCTTAGAATTATAAGGTTCTATCTTCACTTTTGGTCGAAATTGAGTTTTTGACATAATCTGATCCATTAGGTGTTTATTAATGCCTGTGTGGTGTTATTTTTGTAAAAAAAATATTTTGTTAGTAGTCATTAATAAAATAAAAAGGTTCCATCTCTCCATTGCCAGCTGGGATGTAAAAACTTTGATGCTCAATATCTCAGAACTACAACCTTATAATTCTAAGATCACGATTTATTAAAAAAACAGACAAAAAAACATAGTAATGATATTTACCTCTAGATTATTGTACATATATAATTTTTTTGTATTTCCTAAAAGAGTACATAAATAAGGGGCTGTTTAAACGACACCGTTTTCAAATAAAATCGTAAAACTTTGTATGCGTTTTGGCCGTTCGTTTATACGACAATGATGTTTTGGGGGCCTGAAAACGCAAACTTTTGAAAACGGGTTCACATGTGTATCACGTGTTCAGTCTATCGACATTTCTTTACAAAGTGACACCGCCAACTACTGGCCTGGCATGAATAATACAGCGTTTTTAATCGTCCTCGCAAAGAAAAAACTTTTTCAGTACATCGTTGTCGTGTGTATTATCCTGAGTTGTGCAGTTTTTCTGCATTGATATAATTTGGTAGTGATTTGCACATCGATATTCAGATTTTGTTATTATTTTTCACGATATTCAGATTTTGTGATGTCATTATTTATTAAATCACGGTATGATAGTGGATATGATATGATAGTGCCTATTTTTGGATAAGTATTTTTCTCATTATATTGGATTGGTTTTATTTTGGAATTTGATGGATGAAAACCATAAAAATTTGATTATTTAAAACATACGAATGAATCATAGCAAAATACGCTTCACATTATGTAAGACTTAAAACACAAATGCATTATAAAGCTAATTGGATGAGCCACTATCAAAGCCTTTATAACAGATATACCGTAGCGTAGAATAAGGTTGACTCATTTCTATGTGTCTTTTAAAGGAACCGTATGTAGGATTGTGGCCAAAACTGGTACTGCAATCACTTTAAAAATACTGTAGAGCGGTGTATCCCCTCCCCCTACCCCCTGACTCAAGGTTGCCAGATAAGCTGCAGGATTCAGCAGAAACGTAGGCTGCTTCAATGGTCATACAGGTCAACTTGCAGCATGTGTAACTTAGTCCACGATAAACTGTACGTGAAGAACGAATGACGAATCATTTTTTCTGAGGTAAAGTTAGGCTTCTGTCTCAATTACATTTCAAATTGCCATAATGGGCGTGCTAATGTTGTTTTCCTCAGCGTCTCAGCATAATGACAGAGAAACGGCTCCTATAATGCATTGCTAATGTTAGCATACGTCCATGTGAGCTAATGTTACGTTACTTTGCACGAACATGCATAACTTTGTTCGACTGTCATGAATATATGAAATGTCCATTGACATCAAGTACAAGTTAACGTTAGCCAAGCATAGATTAATCTTACCTGTCCAGGAGAAAATTAGCAACGTTGCGTCTGTGTTCAAATTCGTCTCCGTTTTCAGCCGTCTCCATCTTTCAAAAGCATCTCCAATACAAATTCTGGTTTTATTTCGGACTTTGTCACGACGAATTTCGGAATTATAACGAGGTCTTTTTGATTTAGTAACGTTTGACATTTGTATCCGACTAGAGTTAGGGTAGGTTAGAGCAAAGCTGGCAACCCGGATCCCGAAACACTTACTGACTTTGTGATTGGTCGATAGGTGGAGGGCGGCGCGTCAGGCCAAAACACAAAATGACAACATCAAGATCAGTTGAGGGCTGCAAGTCCACTTTTTAAATGACAATATCCTAGCCATATTACTGTTGTCAGTGATATAAGTATTTGAAATGAACACGATTTCTTAATGTCTAGTGACACATCAGGGCCATTTTATGATTAATTGAAATAGATTTCTTACATACAGCTCCTTTAATGTTAGAAGTGAAGTGAATCTTAACCTTGTGTCTCATAAATATTTCTGTTGGATTATCCCACGATTACTCTTATCTAGCAGAAGTCTATACTGCCATGCATAAATAAAGGCTCGTCATTTTTCTCTTCCCAGTTAAGTGTTGAAGGAGGAACGCTGGCCATCGCTTCTGGTGACATGAACGTGGAGGTTTGGAGGCTCAGAGACTGAGTTTAAAAAGCATTTCAATGCAGGGAACAACATTCATGTGCTGCTTTTATTGGGGAAAAGATGAAAACCAATGTTTTAGGTGTCTGATACATGTTTGTAGAAACAAAAACTTGACATTCCCAGCTGTCCATGGTTCTCCGTGTCGAGGTCTGACTACGATAGCACACTAAACAGTTAAGGAACACCACCTGTTTTCCTTACAACTATATCTGTTTCCAGTTTGCTTGTGTGATCATTACTTGAAATTTCAACAAAATTGATGTTAACAGCATAGTATAATGCAGTGAAGTTAAATTAGTTCAAACAAGAATCATTATAAATCCGTTTTCAGTGTTTAACTCCATATATGTGTAATACACAAACAAGGAAATCAGTTATTAAAACCTGGTGTGATTCCATTTGTTTTTGTATACTTGTCAGTGCACTTATACAAGTATACAGTGCACAGCTTAAAAATGAGGCACTATGCTTTAAAATGAATGCACTGTCAGTGAACACTTTTACGACCATAACAAACTAATAAATAGACTTAATTTTTAAAAAAAAGTCCTTATGCATTATTTATAACTGCAGAGTTATAAGACAGTGCTGTGATAGTATTGCTCTGTGACTGACTGAATGTCCTGTGATCAAAATCAAAAAAACTTTTTTTTAAAGCTTTATAAATGTATAATTCGATAATTGAGTTTGATTTGTCAAGGTGTCGTTTCAAGACTGCAAATAAAAAGTAAGATTGTTGATCACAGCAGCACGCATGTCTTCTTGTCTTTGAACGGGTTGGAGGACGCCGCGATCCCGGTGAGCAGTGGATCGGCTCTCCTGTGTTCCTGACAGTACTGGACGATCTGCTCTGCCGCGGCCGAAATCTGACACACACATGCCAACATACGTCACATATCACAGACAGTTACAATATATTACATCATGTGAGATTCAGTGTTGGGTTTAATGCAATTAATTAAAATACTCTTATGTTCTGTAATTTAATTACAGTTAATTTTGATGTAATTGCATTGAATACTGGATAGACTATAGAACAATTCTATATAAAACTAGTGGATTTAACATCAAAATTGAATGTTGAATTTCAAAAAATGTTTTTAATGTAACCCCTTTAAAGGGTTACTTCAGGATTTACATTAAGCTTTGTATTAGTAGAAAACCTGTAGTATTTTCGAATTACCATGCTTTCCACCCTCATATCCCCCTGAGAGGAGAGATTTATGTATTTTTTGTCTGGAAAAAATCCTCCGATGACGCAAAAATCGTCATTTTGCGTCATCGGAGGATTTTCTGTCCAGAGGCTAAAGACTACAGCCAGTAGATGGCGTTGTTCCGCATGTTTTCAACCCGCCCATACAGGGTGGGATCTCACTCACAGAATGTACACAGTATCAGCCGTCTTTCTTTGGAAGCTAAGCTAGCATGCTCTTGTTTTGTGGAGAAAGCTGAATAATAGGAGAAAGCTGAGTAGGAAAATTTCATATTCATCAAACTAAATGGAGTAACTCAAAACCCAACTTTGTTCATTTTAAAGCAGCCTTTAAAATGTATTTTGAATCTGTAAAGTTTTTAAAAAATCAAAAAGCCCAAAGATCTGTATCGCTGTTAAATAAGTTTAATATATGTGTGTGATGCCCTTTTTCTTTTGTTTGTTTCTTTTCTTCTTTCTTTTTTCCAATTATTGTTGTTTCAAGTTGTTTACCAAATGTGAAAATGTGTATAAGATTTGTAACAAGATCTTGATATCAAACTCTGTAATTTTGAAAATGCAATAAAAAAAAAAAAAAAAAAAGTAGGGGTTACCATCTTCCTTTTCCCGGACTTGTCCGGTGGGCGAGACTGTTAAAAATGTCCGGGATTCGGCTTTTGCGTTCTGCGGTCGCCAGAAGAATAGAAGAATAATCTATGCACATATATATTATTTACTTGAAAGAATTAAAAGAGCAGTTTCATGTCTATCGTGTTGTTCAACTGGCCAAGGTTGATATGGGATTTAGGAATGTATTATTAATTTAATAAGTAATGCAATGCTTTTTAGAGAGAGTAATAATAAGTACAGTAATCCAATTACAGTTCCACTGTTGAAGATGTAATTAGTAATGTAATTACTTTTTTAGAGTAACTTACCCAACACTGATTATATTATACACTCCCAAAAGAACAACCACTCTAATTTTGAACTGAAAATGAAGGATAAATATATGCACACACACAAACACTAAGGACTAAATGATAATTAACTAGACACAGGTGTATCACATGAGGGCAAATCAAAAACCACAGCAATTAAAGAACTATGACAAAGGAAACATGAACTAACGCAGAAACCTGTGCAAATCAAACAAGATCACTACTCAAACCCAGAACAGACATTACTTTTATATTGTATTATATTATATTATATTATATTATATTATATTATATTATATTATACACTCTCAAAAGTTCCAAAGGAGGTGTTTTACAGTGATGCCTTAGAAGAGCCTTTTTTTTTTTCTTAACGTAAATAACATTTTTAAAATCTGAAGAACCCTTTCCACTGTAAAGAACCTTTGGTGCAATGCAACACTTAATGAAACCATAGATGCCCATAAAGAACATTTATTTGTTTTGAAATAAGTGTGTATTTGTCATATTATTGTGCTTGGTCTATTGTAATTTCAGCCATATACCATAAAAGATCCACTCAGAATGTAAGAAGTGTAGTAGTTTATATATCATCGTGAGGTGATGAATGCATGATCTCACCTTGATCCTCTGTAGCTCTGTCTCCAGTCTCAGCTGCTCCACAGTTCTCCTGGCCTGAAGAACGTTATTACTGCAGTATACGTCCATCACTGCTGCTCAACCTCAGACTCGCACCAGCTGGAAAGCATGTATATCTTACTCTGAGCATAACATATATTATTTGAATGATCTATGAATGTATAATTCTGTCTGATAGATCATGGCCGAAGCTGTAATTTTACCTCAAGAGTCCATTTGGTTTGTTGTGTAGAGCTCAGATGTTCTTGTTTCAGTGAGGAAGAGCCGGTGTCCTGTTTTTGGAGGCCTTTATATCTCAGTGGGATGATGAACCCCTCCATCCTCCAACACACACACACACACACACCCTTTGCTGGAAGCTTCAAAGGTCCTGTGATGTGGTTGAGTTCTGAGGTCATATCAACAGTGCCAGAAATGTCACGAAAGTTCAGTAGTATTTGATTTCACTCTGGTGGTCATGAAACCTCTCTTAAATGTGTGTAACTGTGTGCACATAGATCCTCCTGATATGTATGAGAATATTAAATGTGAAGAGTGTTTGTGGAATAGTGTGCTCCAATGCAGATCAATCTTTGCAGTTGATCAGTTACTATCAATTAAAAATAGTGCATTTTTCAAATGTCTCAATTGAACGGTTAGTTGTTTTACAGTTTAATTAAATTACAAAATACCTTGATACATAAAAAAGCCAATATTTGACAGATTTTATTTAGAAGAAGTGAATTCGGAACCACGTACTAACATAGGCTACTACTACTATTTTTGCAATAGAAATATATGAGGAAAATAGTAAGAGTGGAATGCGCTTCCGAATTCAGCAATGCTTCGTTTGTCACATATTGTTGTGATTTCGATGGAGCCACAGTCACTTCGCGTTTTTGCATTTCTTTTGTACCGCTGCGCTCGCCGTAGTTTGTAACATGTGGCTGATCAAATGTGCGGTGCTCTGAGTGCGATGATCTGCGATCAGCGATAAACTACATTAACATACCGGGTGTTACATATTTAACCGCTGGGGTGAGTGTAACATTATTTTAGACATACAAATAAATAGAAAATGTATTTATATTTGCGTTATATAACATAATCAACTATTGCCCCGTTAAATTCAATGATTTAGCATGATATTGCAACATGTGCATGAGTTGTTGAAAAGTGCTGTGATAGAATATAAATTGTACCATGGTATTCTTTGAAGTGCCATATAAATACCATAGTAAATGATTATTGTAGTCATTTAGTACCATGGTATATATCAGCGCATGATGTTATTAGCTGTACCCTGGTGAAACTGTGTTCAGTTATGTACTAGTGTGTGTAACAGTTATAGAGTGAGTAATATAAGCTGTTTGTGTTGTTGTGTATCTTCTTCGTCAGGCCGCTCGTCATGGCTCACCCGGCTCCCTCCGTGGCGAGGGACGCAGTGTTGATGGAGAGCACTCCTCTCCCGCAGGACATGCTCCAGATTAAAGGCTATGACTTCAACCAGGGGGTGGACCATCATGCCCTGCTGCAGTCCTTCCTCACCACGGGCTTCCAGGCCAGCAGCTTCGGCCAGGCCGTGCAGGAGATCAACAGGATGGTGAGTGAGAGCTGATCTCCCCTCTCAAACACTTTATCCAACAACAACAACAACAACGAGATCTAATATGCTGATTTGGCGTTTTTACTTATTAAAACCGTTATTGCTGCTTAACAGTTTTTGTGGAAACTGTGATGCACTACCATTCAGAAGTTTGGTGTTTGTTTTCAAACGAAAGAAAGAAAGAAAGAAATTAATAGTTGTATTCAGAAAGGATGCATCAAATTGATCAAACCTGACAGTACATTTATAATGTTACAAAAGATTTAAATGTCAAATAAATGCTGTTCTTTTGAACTTGATCAAAGATTCCTGAAAAAAATGCATCACGGTTTTAACAAAAATATCAAGCGCATATTAAAATGTTTCTTGGGCATCAAATCCTCATATCAGAATGATTTCTGGAGGATCATGTGACACTGAAGACTGGAGTAATGATGCTGAAAATACAGCTTTGATCACAGGAAGAAATTACATTTACTATATATATTCACATAGAAAACAGCTATTTTAAATGGCAATCATTTTTCATAGTATTACTGTTTTCACTGCATTTTTGATCAAATAAATGCAGCTTTGGTGACCATGAGAGACTTCTGCATTAAACTGTAGAATATACTGTTTTAATTTTAATAATGTTTATTAAAACTTTTCAAACCTATGTGAAATTACACAAAGACATTCAGAATAATAATAAACTGTCGACTGAGAGTTTAGGGGTCACTGTATATTCATATTTGAAGTTACATCAAATACTGATAGCTTATCAATTTAATTTAATAAAATAAAAAGTATGACTTAATAATAAATGTACAAGTATTACAGAAACATGCAATTTGTTTTATCAATTACAAATTGCTTTTGCATTGTGTGATGTCGTATACTAGCAGTCTCTGTTATCTCATATTGTAGCTCTTAAAATCACACATGACTGCAAGTGTTTTTTCTGTCTCATGTCTGTGTTTGGAGTAGATAGAGAAGAGACTGGAGCCGGTGGAGGACGAGATCGAGGGCTACGAGGATCAGACTCGTTCAGGATGCACTATTTTCTTGGGCTACACGTCAAACCTGATTAGCTCCGGTGTGCGAGAGAGCATCCGCTACCTCGCGGAGCACAAGATGGTACGACCTCCCCAGTGAATAAGCACCATTACGCTTTTTGTTCAGTATTCACTTTCTATTCTGTAGTTATGAAATGAAAAGAATCTATTTCATGTTGAATTATTTGATGTTTTTGTAGGTCGATGTGATCGTGAGCACAGCAGGAGGGATTGAAGAAGACATTATAAAATGTTTAGCATCCACTTACCTTGGAGAATTCAGTCTAAAAGGCAAAGCGCTACGACAGCAAGGCATTAATAGGCAAGTAAACGGTTCCTGATTAGATCATTGTGGTGTTTATGTCATTATTAATACATTTAATTATACTTTGTCACAGAATTGGTAATCTCCTGGTACCAAATGATAATTACTGTAAGTTTGAAGACTGGCTGATGCCTATTCTGGACCAAATGGTGCTGGAACAAAAAACAGAGGTGAGAAGTTTAATTTTTTTATTTATTTTATTTCACTTTATTTATTTTTTTAGTAATATTAAATTGGGAGGTTAAATATTTGTAAAGATGCCTATTTTGGACCAATTGGTGCTGGAACAAAAGGTGAATTTAATTTAATATTTTATTTTGCCTTACTTTGCATTACTTTATTAAATTGAGTGGTTAAATATTAGTAAAAATGCCTATTTTTGACCAAATTATGCTGGAACAAAAACAGAGGTGATACATTTAATTAATTCTATTTTACTTTGTTATTAAATTGGGAGGTTGAATATTTGTAAAGATGCCTATTTTGGACCAAATGGTGCTGGAACAAAAGTTGAATTTAATTTAATATAATTTTATTTTACCTTACTTTACGGTACTCTACTTTATTAAATTGGGAGGTTAAATATTTGTAAAAATGCCTATTTTTGACCAAATGATGCTTGAACAAAAGGTGAATTTAATTTAATTTACCTTACCTTACTTTACGTTCCTTTATTTAATTTGAGTGGTTAAATATTTGTAAAAATGCCTATTTTTGAACATGATGCTGGAACAGATCTGATAACAGAGGTGATGCATTTATTTTAGTTGCATTTAGCTTGCATATTAAAGGTTTTTTTTGTAAGTGAGAATATACAATATTGTTAAATGTTTTTACATCAGGGCACACACTGGACACCCTCCAAAATGATCCACAGACTTGGCAAAGAAATCAACAACCCAGAATCGGTGTACTACTGGGCCTATAAGGTAATGCTTGAATCACAGACATATCAGTCCTTCCTCAAATGGAAATCTGATTGGATGATTGTTTTTCAGAATGACATCCCAGTGTTTAGCCCCGCCCTCACTGACGGCTCATTGGGCGATATGATCTACTTCCACTCCTATAAGAACCCCGGACTAGTGCTCGACATTGTGGAGGGTGAGTCGCCCAAGATGTGATGTGAACGCAATCTGGAGATTATTTTACAAATCTCATTTCATTTTGCGTACGTCAGATATTCGGAGGTTGAACAGCAAGGCCGTGTTTGCCAAGAGCACAGGGATGATCATCCTCGGAGGAGGTCTCGTCAAGCATCACGTCTCCAACGCTAATCTCATGGTAATCATATGAACCCCAAAAATCACAATGATCTCGACTCGTTCAAAATAAAAATATCTGGTCTGTGTTTCGTGTCTCTCAGAGGAACGGAGCAGATTTTGCGGTGTTTGTCAACACTGGGCAGGAGTTTGACGGCTCCGATTCCGGCGCCAGGCCCGATGAAGCCGTCTCTTGGGGAAAGATCCGCATGGATGCCACTCCTGTAAAGGTAAGATTCACATGTTGGCGTGCTCTTCAATCATGTTATAAACATCACACATATGCAGCTATTACACTCGTCACATGCTGATCTGGTTAACCGTGCTGTTGTGTTTCTGTGCAGGTTTACGCTGATGCTTCTATAGTCTTTCCACTTTTAGTGGCTGAAACTTTTGCACACAACGCCAAAAGGCTGATCAAAGAAAAGAAGAGTGATTGATGGTGCTGTTCTCTTGAAAACCCTATTTAAACGCCATACCCCTCATCACTGTCTTCCTGTTTGCTTGTGTTTCTGTACAGATAGTTTGAACGCTCAATTTAAATTCATAAAATCTTGGCTACAAGCACAACATCATTGTTTCTTTTGTATACGTCACTGTTTTCTCTCCTTTTCTGTCAAGTTTTGTGTCTTGTTAAATCATAGGGTAAAATATGTTCAAGTGTTGTTTCTTTTTTTAGTTCACTAGTTTTTATATTTAATTCTGTAGCCAGATACAATGCTCGTTTTATTGCATTTCATCCTTCGTTGTGTGTGCTGTTTGAGTACTGCATTTTATCTGGAAGTTTATGCTCTCTCTCCATTTTCAGATTTGGAGAGTACATTTATTCCATAATCTACATAATGAATGCATGGACATGAATGAAGAGAAGTTGAAAGACATTAAATAATTGAATAAAAATTCTGTGCATGCATTTATCTCTCTTTAAGAAATGTATGCTTTGTTCTTGTTCTGCCACCAGAGGGCAGTTGTGATTCTCTACCTGTAATCCAGCTGTCTCAATCCACTACTGCACATTTTTATTCACACGAGGCTCTTTTGATTTACTTCACCTGGCCGGGAGTGTATAAACAGTTTATGTAATTACAGTGAGAAACTGTAGAGATTTATACTGTTTTAGCTGTTCTGTGGAAAGTCGAGATTGTTAACGGCATGTATTTGCTCGGCTATTTTAAGTGTGCAAATCAAGTGTTTTGACCTAAATGTCAGTGACCTAATGAATGTCTCGGTTTTGTTAGCATAGTTTCAAATTCCATTTTGCACATTTGAACTTTCAGCGATAAGCGATCTGTGTCTTGACCTAAATAGTGCCTACCTGAAACCTGCATGCAAAGCCTGTCATTGTGTCATGTTTTCGTTTCTTGTTTTCTTCTATTTAGGAAAGGTGTACCCAAGTAGATGCGACATGAAACTGAAACTTGTTTTAATATCTATATTGTTTGACAGAATGGTTTTCATTTCATTTTCACAGTTATGCATTTAGCAAACGCTTTATTCTTCAATACAGGTCTGCCAACTTGAGTTCAGCTTGGAGTGACAATTATTGCTGCAGGGGAATAATGATTCATAAGCTTGAAATTCAATATGATTCATTTGGAAATATGTGAAACATGAACATAGTAGGCTACATGTAAATTTTTCCGAAGGTGAAAAAATCTTTCTCTACTAATGCTGTAAACTATACAGGGAACAAAGGTTAATAAAGGTTAAAAACAAAAACTGATTTGTATACAACTACATATAAGACCATTTTTTAATTATATATTAAGAGAAAAAAAATATATATATAATAGTTTTACAAAATGCTCTCTAGACAGCATCTTTCTTGCTATCTATATGCAGGGTTCGTACAGATACTGTAAAATTTAATTCAAGGACCCAAAGTACTCCCCCCAGTTGGTAAGTGTAGATGGAACTGGAAGTGAGGAGGAGGGATGCTGACAAACTTTCAATGAACAGAGACAGGTCTGCTGTGAATTTATACTCTGTCATTGAGTTGATTACTGATTAATCAACAGCTGTGCATGATTTGGTTAATTATCTGAACCTGCTCCTCCCGAACTTTGTTAAATAAAACCTCATTTATCCTTCAAAGTCTAAATAAGGTAAATAGATCGAAATAAACAAATAAAAAATTGTAAAAAGTGCAGCAAATGCAATGACTGGTAATTTTAATCATTAAAAGAATACTTTGACAAAGATATTCTTATTCAAACTGATTTTTTTTTTCTCAATATATGATTTTTCTCCTGAAGAACGAAAGCTGTAACATATATTTGGATATTTATATGAGCAATTTTGCGTAAAAAGATTGTTTTATCAATAAAATGAAGCACTAATTTCACATAACCTATATTGTCTTTCAATAATTCAAGCACTTTTCAAATATATGGCTGTTTTCAAGGGTTTTCCAGGACTTACATTTTAAAAAGTCAAATTCAAGTACTTCAAGCACCTTGTACAAATCTTGTATGTGTCACCAGTCCTACTCGACCCAATCCGAGCAGGATTTGAACCGGTGTCTCTGGCGTGGGAGGCGAGCGCAGTCAGCGCACTAACAAGGACGCTAAAAACCACAAACTCTAGCATCAGTCGCTAGCGCACTTCTTGAGGCCAGGGGAGTGAGGTTTACACACACACACAGCTCTTACTGGCCTACATCTGTCACATATAGAGTTTATGGACACAGAATGGCTTTTCTGAGGTAAATACAACATTACGTGACATATTGTTCAAAAGTTTTATTGAAATAGTGTCAACTGCGTGAGTCTCACGCTGAATGCGACCCTCATCCAAAATATTCAGCCTATATTTCATTTGTTCCTGTTTGTTTCAGTATGCTAGCCAGGCCACTGAATTTTATCTGATCGTATCCAGCAGCACATTAGGGTATAAGTTCCAGTAAAACGTTCCTTCACGTTATGGATTTCCATTTTTTTTCTCCATTATTGACCCATTTGGAAATGCTCTCCTGCTCTAATTGTTTGCTTTACTTGGATGAATGTTTATTAAAGTCCTGCAGAAGATGAGTTGTGTGTTGCACTAGAGACATGGCTTTTTCCTAACCCTATACAATTTATTATGTGTGCGGAAGGATTTATCTGGAGGAAATTTACACAAACGCTGTGAATGGAAAAGTATGTGAACCGGCTGTCTTATATGAAGTCCACCTTAGTAGTCCTTTTGCCTTTTTGCAGTTTTTCTTAGAAGAAAGGCCTTAATTTTTTTAGATTGAATGAATACTTGCATATTAGTATTACTAAAGTTAATAAATAAATACATGTAAAAGTTAATTCATGATTTAAGCCAAATTGAATGTCATTCAGACGCACAATTGATTGATTTCTTCCAACCAGTCAACACCCGTTTTTCTGCACTTCCAGCTAATTCTGTCTGAACTCTGAATGTGTAGCTAAACGGAAGGGAGGTGTAAAGTGCAGGGTTATCAATGAGTATTAAGTGTGAGAATATGCTGGTTTGCTCAAAGAGCGTTCTCTTATCTGACGCTCTGTTTACCTGTTATGTTCCCATGGTGATCCGCCCCCCATTACTTCACGTCTATCATCATCATCACAAACCTGCAAAGGTGTCATTTCGTCTAATTTCGTCTGAGATCAAAAAGACGCTGCTGAAATGCGTGCAAGGGGAAAGCGTGGCTCAGAGTCAGCGAGGTGACTTTAGTTAACTTACAAATACCGAGAGAAGTTCCCCTGGTTGTCCTGTTAGAAACAGGAAGTGCGATGATGTCAGTGAGAACACTGACGCGCATCTGCTCGCGCTGACTGACGGGTTTCTTCGTAGCCATGGCGACCGCTTTAGTGTGAGCAAACATCCGGCGCTCTTGTTCTCCACATAAGCAGCAGCAGATCTACATGATTTACATCAGAACTGTGTCCACACCTGGACTACAGACTCTCGTGAATGTGTGGCCTCGCTTATTCAGCTATATCTGATCACTAAACAACGCCTAATGGAATAGTTAGGGGTCATATTGTGCTATTTTCAAAGATCATTATTTTGTGTATTTAGAATTAACATGCGTTAAAGTTCAAAATGCATTATTTGTCACTTACTGTACATTATTGCAGCTCCTCTATTTCCAGTCTTTCTAAAACGCATCGATTTCAACAAAGCTCTTCCTTCCGAAAAGCGCAGTGTGCTCTGATTGGCCAGCTGACCCGGTGCGTTGTGATTGGACAGACACTTCAAACGTGTGTCAGAAATGTAACGTTCTTTAGCATAATCGCGAGCTTCAGCTTCCAAAGCAATTATACAGTTAATAATGTCATCAGTTTCACCATATCATTTCTAACCCGAGTCAGATTCTGGAAATGCTGATGATCGAAACCAACTTTTCAAGCGTGACTTCAAGTTTTTAATTTGAAACTCATACCTTTTCAGATATGACTCTCCCAGGTTCAGGAAACTGTCCTCCGGAAAACATTTGAACATTTGGGTTGTACTTGTACCTATTTTTTATTCAAAATAAATCTTAACAACGGATTCCTAATTGCGTTCACTTTTGGAAGGCCAAATAAAGTCCTTTTGCTACTTTATTAGTAATACAGCTCAACAGCAACACTACAGCTGAAGCCACGCCTACTTTCACTGCATTTGGGCGGCGTTATGCTAATATTTCCCCCGAGTGACGTAGGTCGGTGATGGGGAATTCTAGATCTTCTTTTAGATAGAATACATCCTTTTGTGGGTGACTTTGAGATTTGTAACTTTGCATATCTCATACATGCACAAACAGCTACACACAAGAAAAAGGAAATCATGAAAACACACCACATGACTCCATAAATCCCATTTGAATGTATAATGCATAATGGATTATATTGTATGTATAGGGCCTATAAACAATATATAATGCGTTACAATTTATAAAACTTAATGTATTCATTAAAATTATATATATATATATATAGTAATGTATCTATGTAATTACAATTTATTTTATTTATTTTTATTAAATAATAAATCAAAAATGCAAAATAATCATTCATTTATATAAGCTATTCATATATTAATGTTTTTTTTTTTTTTTTTAATTTTAATAAAATTTTAGAGGAACATGACCAGTGGCGGTCTTAACATAGAGGCATAGGTAGGCGGCTGCTTGGGGCCCCCGTAGTAGGGGGGGGCCCAACCAACCTCAAAAAAAGAAAAAAGAAAAGAAAAAAAAAGCCCCTTATCATCATGAACGCTTCAAAAGAATAGTAAATTGTATTAATATTCTTAAGAAATACGTTGAAAAGTAGTAGTTAAAATGTCCAGTTCATGGTTATCCGTTTCTACACACCCCCGACTTTCACAATGAGATGGACTAGTCCATAACTGTGCGCGGCGCAAAAGATAAACACGCAGTGACAGGAGGACTGGGAAGTACACAAAAACAGAGACGAAGCAAGATGAGTCTAAACGAGAAAATGAAACCAAGTTACCCAAGCGGCTCAAATAAAAGAAAAAAGACGTTGATAAGTATTTGTCAACGCTGCCAAAGATGACAAACTTTTTTACAGCTACTGTTGGGGATTCAGACAGGAACAACAACGTCCAAAGTGTTGAACATGCCGCTACAGCAGCAGCTGCTAGCTGTGAAGTGGCGCTAGGTGAGGATAACGTTAACACACTCACATGGATATAGGTGGATTTGCTTAGAGCCAAATGCAACATCACCTCTCCCCAGTTCGCCCCTCTTACCCCCCTCTCAATTACTTACTATAAATACTGTTTTGGCGCTTGTAAATGTGACGTGAAAGATCCCTAGCGGCTAGCGCACGTGAACTGATCATCTCTAACGTAACTAGCTAATAGTGAATAAACATGAATGACTATTGAAAGATACAGTACAACTTACCAAAATGTATATTCCTCATACATAATACCGATCAATCAGTGTTTTTTCAACAGCGGAAAGGGTCAATAAAACAGCTGGAGAACAATTGTGTCACATAAAATTTACCTCAGGAAAGCTGTTTTTTTTTTCTTGAGAAAAATTAACCCTATCTTGTGTACCTAATATTTATCCAAATGAGTCAATATTGAATCAAATCACAAGAATTGAATTGAAATCGTGAAATTTGTCAAGCAATAATAAAAAAACGTAGCTTACCAGAAATTGTACCATGTAACGTTAAACATTGTAACATGTTTCTGTTTAGTTACTAAATGTTTTGACAATCACAATACACTTATTGTGATGCAAGATTTTTCAGGTGTTATCTGAAACCTTATTCTCTGTTGGGTTCCATCGTGACTATTAGTTTGTGTAGTGCTACACTTTGTGTGTTCTCTGCTTTCCATCTTCATTTTGGAGTAAAGAAATGTATGCAGGGTTTAAAGGGAAAGTTGTTTTTTTCTCCTCTTCAACCTTTACTTCCCCGTAGATTAGCTTTACCTGGCTATCCATCATTCAGTCTGTATTTTTTTTTTCGTTATCTTTTAAAAATCGGATGGGGGGGGCCCCATACATACTTTCGCCTTGGGCCCCCAATTTGCTAAATCCGCCACTGAACATGACACATCCTGTACTGTCTGTTAACGCGTGCAGCTCAACATCATCGCTGTATCTGCTGCTGATTATTCTTAGAATTGATTTCTACACCAACTCAGACCAAGTTCCTCTTGTGGTTTGGCGATCAAACATTGAGATGTCTGTATTTGGATGTATTGTATGTGTATGTATTTTGGTTTCCATGGTCACTTGCTGTAGTTTTCCAATTGTTTGGCCTTTGGTCGGAGCTGGAAAAGAAAAGAAAAGAAAAGAAAAGAAAGAAAGTCGTTGACACATTATTTCACTGTTTACCGTTTGGGGATTTTCACAGAGAATCGGTCGTATCATAGAAGCAGAAGATAAACGATGAACAAACGAAAGGGACAGCTGCTGTGAACTAAGCGTCTGAAAAATAACACTTACGACATTCTCTTCTAAGTATAGACTGAAAAGAAACATGACATACCCTGCAGTGCAAACAGCCTACCAAAACTAGTTTCACAAACAGTCCTCTAGCTGGGGGAAAAAATGGATGTAGCTTTTACATGAAGGAAATATGCCTATATGATGCTGCCGTTTGCCTTAACAAGACATATGTCGATTTCTGGAACAATGTTCATGTCGGGAGCGCACTTATGATGCTTTAAAATACCGCCTTCGTATATTGTACATCCATAGAGCCGTGTTGGGATAGTCTGGATGATCACGTGATCAGAGCTCATTGGCTCTGCGTGTCAGAGCAGTATTTATATTCTGCTTGCTAATGCTAAGTCTTTTTGCTGATATTTTTGTCCAAGATCACTTCCAATACCCTTAACTACATGCAGGGACTGTCCACCTGGAGCAACAAAGGTGTTACGTTATCAACATAATATTAATATTAATATATTTTTAAAATATATAGCCTATTTTCGTTATGAATTAAACTACATCAGATTAAATATAAATATATTTTCAATTAAATAATTTAATCATATATTAACTGTATTACAGTTTATTCCAACATCTCATAATTGGTTTACAATAATTATATTGAACTATATATATATATATATAAGCCTATATTTTTTTTCTTCTTTTTGTTCTGTTATGCCTTTTATGATGCATGTAGCTAATATAATAGGCTACATTTGAATTATTTTCAAATATATATATATATATATATATATATATATATATAGTTCTTTTTTTCTATTTTATGATGTATGTAGCTAATATAATTGGCTACATTTGAATTATTTTTTACCTATTTTATTTATTGTAATTTATAACTTTATTATTATTTCTTATTTCACAAAAAAGAAAAAAGTCGAACCATAGAAGACACCACATTTTTTCTCATGACTTAAATATTTTACGTAAATTACTACATATACATAATATTTATGTATTATTTCTAATAAATCTAACTTTTTAAATAATTATTTTAATAATATAAATATTACAATTTCTTGTTTCAGCAAAAAAGACACGTAGTAAGACAGTCATTTTTGAAAAGTATTTTATTTATAGTGTTGAAATAGACAATACATATCAAACCAATGTGTTAATTCATATTGTTTAACATTATTTAAATATTATACCCGCCTGGCCAAAAAATGTGGATATTACATGTTTTTATCATTATGAACAGTGAATTTGTGTATATGTATTTTGCATGGTCATACCTGTAGATTGTGCTGTGGAGAACAGTCCTCTCTCTCTCTCTCTCTCTCTCTGTGTGTGTGTGTGTGTGTGTTGTGTGTTTGGAGCAGAAGGCCACAGAGAGAAGACCAGGCTCCTGTTCCTGCTGAACTGAGCCAGCTGCAGCCATACACTGATTATCAGCACAGCAGGCACAGGAGACCAGACCACTGACGGACAGACACAGGGACAGACAGACAGAGAGAGAGAGAGAGAGAGAGAGAGAGAGAGAGAGAGAGAGAGAGAGAGAGAGAGAGAGAGAGAGAGAGAGAGAGAGAGAGAGAGAGAGAGAGAGAGAGAGAGAGAGAGAGAGAGAGAGAGAGAGAGAGAGAGAGAGAGAGAGAGAGAGAGAGACCAGCGCACGCACCGCAGCACACAAGAAGCGTGCAACAAAATCATACGAAACTGAGATAAAGACATATGGAATGAAACCTTCACAACAGCCTTATGGTATTTACGAGGATGAAGGTCGCGATAACACGTCATTACTCCAATAAGACATAAATGATATTCCATAAACTGACAATAAAGCACATTTTACCCCCAAATTATCATTGCAATAATGTTTCCAAACATTTACTTTTGAGTCCCATTAGATTCTCAGTACTGTAATTCAGTAATGTTATACAATTGTTAATTTAATTAGACGCAAGTTAAATGCTGTACACAAATTATTTCCATGATGTACATTTATGGTTGTTAGAACAATTGTATACATAAAATAATAACAAATACAGTTAAACAAAATAAATTAAACATAATATTTATATGAGTGATGATTGAGCATTATTGAAGACACCTGATGATAACAAGCAGAAACAAACACAAGAACTACATGTAAATATTAATATATATATATATATATATATATATATATATATATATAAAATCAAAATATACATTTATGTGTAGTTCTGTTTCTATAACATACATAGAAATATACATATACACACAAATTATATATATATATATATATATATATATATATATATAAACAAGAACTACAGGTAAATATAAATATATATTTATGATTATACATTTATATATGTATATATATACACACACACACACACACTAAGATTTTATTCATATTATGGTATTTTAATTGGCAATGAGATCATTTAGATGCATTTATCCAAAGCGGTTTACAAATGAGGGGAAACTATATAAAAAGCAAAAACATTTTAGCATAAAGGCGCCAACAGTATGAAAGAAATTGTATGAAACCAGTCTCACTGATCTGCTTCAACATGAGGTGGATACAGTTATGGAAATATCTAAAACACATAATGATATCAAGGCCTTCATAAGGACAGAGGCCATGCACACTTTGCCTTCATACTAGCTCTTCAAATCACTCTTGAACTCTATGGGAACATTATAAGAGGGTGAACATTGGTCGCTATAGGAATATTCCTCAAGGATTTCTGTGAGCCGATTACAGATCCCCCACCATGTTTCAAAGCTGCGGTTGCGAGCTGCAGGCATCCTTTGGCTTTTCTCGTAAGATAAACCAGCCTGGATGCGGGAAATACGGTAAAAGTTGACTCACTGTACCATTCTTTCCAATTGTTTTGCATTTAATGCATCGCTGAGGCCTCGGATACAAACAGTTTCCAAATGGCTGCTCTGCCACATTTGAAGAGTTTTTGTAGAAACTGGGCCTCCGAAGTTCAGATTCAGTTCGGACATGTGTGGTCACTTAGCAACTGTCCTAAACATCCCTGTTGGTAAACTCTGACATTAAGCGTATTTGCTGTTTATTCCTTTTGTAATTTATGAGACAGTTCGAATTCTGGTACCAATAATATGGCCTCTTGCAACAAGTTGCCCCATTTGGCTTTGAAAACTCACATACTGAAGAGATGATTTTCAGAGTTCCTTTATTTAATGTAGGCTACACATTTGTTCAGCTCCGCTAACAGGATTAACAGTTGCAAACTTACAAAACACATATAGCCTATCTTATAAAAACAAAAAAAAAAAAAAAAACACCTTAAACATTAAAAAAGTCATTTTATTAATACGTGTCATGGGGTCAATATCTTTTATTGGTCCTGGAACAATGTTCATTTCAGCTAATCTTTTCACTCTTTCACTCCAAGGGAAAAAAAGGTCCTGTTGTCCTATCTTTAACCCACTTAGCCTTAACCATTAACTACCCCTCAGGTAAAAAGGTACAAAGCTGTCACTGGGGCAGTATCCTAAGGTACAAAAACTAAAAGGTATGCACACTAAAAGTACTAATATGTACTTTTAATGTACTAATATGTACATTTAAGACACTATTATGGGGTAAATAAGGTACAAAAATGTCGCTTTGTACCTTAGGTAAGGACCCAGTGATAGCTTTGTACCTTTCTTTCTGAGGGGTAGTTAATGGTTAAGGCTAAGAGAGATATGACAGTGGTTCACCACTGGTGGTCCACAAGTTGATTGGCTGATTAAAAAAAGGAGCTAAATAAATAACATAATTATAACTGTCAAAAAGCACCAACATTGTATTTATCAGAATTGTTTTAATTTATTTTAACATATTTTTATGTAATAAATACATGTATTTATTTATTTGATAATTTATGTCTTTATTAAATAATAAATTATTTCTATCTTTATGAAATAATAATTAAATAAATAAAGGTCAAAAAGCTTCACAGGCCTGCTAGAATATATATATATATATATATATATATATATATATATATATATATATATATCTTTTGCTGTAAATTGTGCTTAACATACCAACCAACATGATAAACATCCCCGTCACAACAGTGTGGGATTGATGTCATTCACCGGCGCTCCGGTTACATGTCACTCTGGGATGAACCTCATAAGATCAAGTCTAAGTGCACCTTTAATGCAGTTCTTTAAGGAACATTATATGCATGCAATGAATGAGATGTCACAATACTCAGGGTGAATACATTTAGTTTGATGACACTAGTGGCTATAAACCGAGGCATTGCCAGCACTCAATGTCTCGTCCTTCTTTGCTGATGTCGGTTCCAGGATGGCAGAACTTAACCACTGTGAACATAGAAGTTCAATGCAGTGTTCACAAGTGAGTTAAGTCCTGGCACCGCACAACCTGCATACAAGTGACACTTTTGTCACATCTAACCCGTGAGCATGTGTGTGTCGGTCCACATTCCTTCAGGATTAGCGTCTCATGTGTTCAGGTGTGTGTGTGTGTGTGTGTGTGTGTGTGTGTGTGTGTGTGTGTTTGCGTTATATCTGGCGTGCCTGCAGTCTCCCAGTCGAGTCCCTCACACGAGCCATTGGAAATCCCTGGCAATGTGATTCAGTCATTAAGTTTAAAAATCACCCTGCCAGGAATTCCCCTGGCCAGCAGAAGAGGAGGGTCCGGACTCCGGGCTTATTATGTCATTCTGTCTGAGGTTGGGTCCTACACTTCTATATCTGTCCTAACACATCATGCACGAGCCGGGCTCTGTGAGAACGGCAAACAACACAGCAGACAGACTGCAAGCAGCCAGGGCAAAAAAAGGGGAGAGTTCGGCCAAAACTTACAATTTTCTCATCATTTTACCTACTCACCCTCATGTTTTTCAAACCAAACCCTTAGGACTTTCTTTTTCTTCTTCAGGAGAATGTCAGCGCTGTTCTTTTCCATACAGTGAACGCTTTGTACATGATGCTAAACTCTCAAAAGAACAGAAAAGTAGCCTGCTTGTGCAAGCGTTCTGAAGCCAAAACCATGCACGTGGAGACACTTCTTCAAAATGATATTACATTGCTTCTTGCACGTTTCGCGGCGTTAAAAGTGAAATGGCCAGTGAGTGTCGCTAAAAACGCGTTAAATTGATCCGAAACCGATGTAGCTGAATCTTGCAATGCTTTACCACGTTGTTTGTTGACATTTCCAGTGAGTGGCGCTACAAGCAAGTTAAGAATTATCCAAAACAGATGAACGTGAATCGTGCAACGAAGTGGCGCTTAACGGTTAATGCTCTACTGAGTTTGAAAATAACCTACCATCTGGACTAACCTATCCTAAATCTAACCGGAAGTATCATCAAAAGCAAACATCGGATCAAAAACACATTTTCTGAAGTGTCAGCGCCATTTTAGCTTGCTGCTACAAGTCTTTGAGCTGTTTAGAAGTGAAATGCGGTATCAGGTAAGCTACCGAGCAAGTGCAGCCTAGGCCTACTACATCAGAAAGTCATACATATGGATCTAGTTATGTGATTCAGACATTAAAATTTATTAGTTTAACAAATCATCCACTATGGTAAAAGTGTTTTGAGGTCATAACAGTAGCTATTGTGCAAAGAACTGCATGAAAATAAGTCTTTATTAATCAATAATCTGCTTGAGTATTCATAATTTGTGCGAAAAGGAATAGAAGTTGCTGGTGTTTTACTGCCACTATAGTGGTAATTTCAGCTGGAAACTGCAGAGACTTGTTTGTTCTTTTTGAAACTTAACAGAGAGCCTGAACATCTTATAAAGTTATTCTTTGGTTTTCCAACGAAGAAAGTACGTCAAGCAGGTTTGAGAGTGAGTAAATGATGACATTTAAAGTGTTGACTGAACTTAATATGTTAAGTGCTTGTGTGTGTGTGTGTGTGTGTGTATCTCTTCCAAGGGCACCTAATATTTAGTCATGAAGTCCGTGGTCATTGCGACGGGCCCCTCCTTCTGCAAGCGTCTGGGTGACTGGGCTTCCTGTGGACTTATAAAAATAGCTTTTCAATGACAGCTTGAAATGAGGTCAGAAAGACGTGCAGTCCCCGCCGAGTGCCCATTAAAAAAACTAAGTATGTTGCTCTGTTCAAAATCTTGTGTCTCATCTAGAGTGAAATTTTAGGAGCGACAAAAATCAGGCAGAGCCTGTGGAGATCTAGTATATCTTGCAGGACCACTCGTTCGCTCAGACTGACCAGAAACTTGATTCACAGTTGGAAATTTTTACTGTTTTAAGGGTTTGCTTTATTTTTTAGAGGAAAAACTATTTCAAAACTAGTTTTATTTCAATATAAGCTTCATCTCAGATGTTTTTCCTAAAACACACACAAGTGAGACGCTTATTGACACGGAGCAAGAGTTGTAGACTGCATTTAGTTTGGATAATTTGGAAGAATTTAAATGTTTGAGATCTTTTTAATTCAGATTCTTGGCAAATGTGAGCTCCGTTTGAGACATTATTGAGATCTAGTGGAGAAGCATCTGAGAATACGTTATGTTTCTCTACAAAAAAATCAGTCTTGCTCTTAATTTCACCTCATGGCAGTCGATTGCGGCGATCTTTCCTACAGCTCTTCATCAGTTTGGAGTTATTAAAAGCAGAAACATATTTCCAGTTGTAACATGTCACTTTGCATTCTCTTCAAACTCTTTGCCCTCTAAACATTTATGAAGGAACATTTACAGCATCGTAACCAGTCAACAGAATCGTTCCAGTTCCTTACAGCGTCTCGCAGTTGTCAATGCAAATGTCAGTCTTGGAGAAAAACAAGAACTTAAATGTGTCCAGACGGAGGGGAACTCCTAGCTTATGTAAACCTGGAGCATTATGTTTATGTCTTTGCATAAAATATCCCAGATAATGCTGTGAGTAAACCCACCGGCTCTAAACAAAGACCTCCAGTGCGTATAGAGCACTGACTGCTTGTGCTGCAGTTTTTATTCTTCAGGTTTTTTCCCTTTGCAAGACGAGACTTTGCAGTTGAGTGTGACAGACAGTCATTTAGATGCTGATCAGAGGATGTGGCTCGTCGGTCTTACACGCACAGGCCTCAAAACGAGTTTGGACAGTTTGCCACAATTATAAACGTCAAATTATCATTTAATAATGAAATATCAAAGCAACAACAGTTTTGCATAATGTCTTTTTAATCAACTAGTGTTTGGGCAATTTTTAGCTGTGAATGAAGTCAATTCTCCTCAAGTTCACACAGGTGTTTTTCACATTAACAATGGACGTGTTCAACATTTCACAAAAATATTTATTTTTTTAGTATATCCAAATTATATCTATTGTTTTACCATTTAAAACCTAGCAAACTTCCTTTTTGTGAAGTGTTTTGATTGAAAAGCGTGCTTCTTTCTTTTAATAAATGGCACTTGGTTTGATTTTTTTTTTTTTTTTTATAAAATGCAATGACTTTCAGACATTTTTGATCTCACTTCTACACCCAAATCGGGATTGAACTCAAATGACCAGTTCCAAAAAGCTGCAAAAGAGTTTAAAGCGTGATATTTTCCCCTAGAAACATCATTATACATTTTCCACACACACACACACACACACACACACACAAACGTGCCTTTCCAAGTGAGACTGCAACGGAAATGATGCATTAGGACTGAATATTGCTTTTGAAGGGCATCTGAACCCAATTCTCGAATGCTTGAAATCATCCACCCAGCTCAATCTAGACTTGTTGAAGTGATGCCTTGCAAATGGGAAGATCTCTCTGTCCATTAATATTTTCCATCAGATCTTTCCTTTCAGCTTTCCCCCCACTAAATTGAAGGCGCAGTTGTTCTTTTTGCCAGTGATCTCAGTCTTTCCTCTCACTAATGATGGCGTCTGGCGTGATGCAGTCGATGCGGTTACACCTCACAGAGGAAAAGAGCAGGAACGACTTTTTACGGCTGTCCTCGTGATGAGAAGTCACACTTTCATCCTGCAGTGTTGCAGCTAATTTTAGGGATTGTGGAAAAAATACCAATAATATCCCATTTGCTCTGCTGCACACCAGATCCATATAGTCGCCAGCAAATTTGATTTTTCGTTTAGCTGCGGTAGGTAATCTGATACTGGGCCTTTTTAAAAAATGGACATGGGGTTGGATGCATCAGTACATTTTACACACACACACACACACACACACACACACACACACACACACACACACACACACACACACACACACACACACACACACACACACACACGCACACACACACGTATATGTGGTTCTGAAAACCAGTTTAGTAAGTCCTTTGGTTTATGAGGACACAGGAAGTGTAGTCATAAAACATGTTTACGTTGTAATATCCATGTCATTATACACATTTGTGTCATCATAAATCATATATACAAGAACTCTCTCTCTCTCTCTCTATCACACACACACACACACACACACACACACACACACACACACACACTTTTCACTTTTCACATTTCATTTTGAATAATCAAACACCAGTAAAATGTTACAAATTAAAATGTTCTGCTGTTTTGGCACTAATTATACATAATTAATAAATGACATTATTAATCATTAATAATTGTAATAATTTTTAATATATTTTCACAAAAGCAGCATGTGTACACACATGACAAGGCACACATGACACATTGTGCCTTAAATTAAATTAGAATCTAATAACTAACTAACTTACTTTATAAATGTAATAACTAAAAAAAACCTAAATTTAACTACATTTTATATAAATATATAATATTGTGTCAATACCTAAATATGCATTCATTAAATGAGAACCAATATTTTACACTGAAATATAAAACTTATTTATAAATTTTACATATTTAATCTTGTCGCACATTATGAGATGAACAACACTTTCAAATTTCGCACATCAGTCGCTTTAAGTGAAATCAACCACTTTAGTGAAACGTCAACTGTTGAACAGTAGCGATTAAATGTAATTAATGACTCCTGACAGATGTCTTCTGATGGCATTCAGAGCTCTATAGGCGTACAGTACTCCACCCTGCCCGTGGGAACACGTGTGCGTCTCATTTGTTGTAAGCTTCATTCTTTTAATTCAAAACCGAACTGAATGACACCAAAAACAACTTTTGCATTAGCATTTACCGCAGAGAAAACTCACTAGCATGAGCACAAAGCTGCTCGCTCCCTTTGAAAAAAAAAGCACAAATTCCCAGCTCATCGTTCTCTCGCTAATGTGTCTGTGACTTTACTCCAGATACTATTACACCCAATCCTCAGCAGCAGCCATTAACGTCAGCATAGAAAACACTCAGCAGCAAATACAGGAATCCATCACACTTGTTCCACTTGCACACAGTTTCCTAATCTCTGTACCAGGCCTGAGAACTCCTGAGCTCCTTGAAAAAGTGGGACGGGCCTGTTTCCAGAACTTTGAACCTTCCCTGTGTCTCTCATTTATTAGGCTTAATGAGCACATTATGAGATAATAACTTTTCTGGCTTTCTTTACTGTATTATACACTATACTATCTAAGTATATTATCGCCCAGCTCCTTATATAAAGTATATAAGCTTGTCCAACTTCATCCGCATGCATACAGTATACTTGCGTTCGGCGGTATATACTGTAGCATATCTTGATTACTTGCATCAACGTAAAAATGTAAACTGTTTATGGCCCAGCTCTAATCTGCTAAATGCATGGAGATATTAAAATATTATAAACTTCAGCATCATGATTTTCTGTAAAGCTACTTTGAAACAACGTGTACTGTGAGAAGCGCTGTACAAGCACATTTACCTCGACTATACAACTGTATATAATATAACACCATACACTTCAATACTACATTATATAGGCTACTACAGTAAACACTTCTCTATAATATACACATCTTTTTTACTATAGTATACAGACAACACACTTGTGCCATGCAGGATATTATACTAAAAATACATATATTATTCAATATAACACATAACTTTTCTACTAGGTTTACTGTCCTATGTTATATTAACAACTTCCGTATAACATTATATCCATTTGACTAAATTTTCAAGTAAGTTTTCTCACTTTTACGCTCAACGAGCACAAGATGAATAATCACCTCGGGTTGCTTTCGCTTTGCTGATCTATCGTTCGAGTTCGGACACCTCGGCTAACACTCCCGGCTTGGCCTTTCTGATTTTGTCACACCCCCCCCCCTCCTCCTCCTCCTCCTCCTTCTCCTTCTCCTTCCTCTGAAAGTTGTTTTGGCTGTGCAGCGTCTGGCACGGTCTTCCGAGACTTGAGAACAATGAGAAGAATGTTAGAGCTTTTTCTCCACGGCCTCATCATCGCACTCCTTGTTTTGAGAGCGTTTTTATGACCTCCGCTTTCACGCCGACCCCAAAGTCTCAAGTCTGGCCGACAGATGTCCCGGGCCCGTTCAATGAAACTATTTACGGATGACCTTTCCTCTGGACGCTCAAGTGGAGCACTCGTCTGGCTAAACTCAAAAAGTCAGTCCTACCATCACCAGCCACACCACGAACCTCCAGAACGCTTAACAAGAGTCGTCTTAGAGAGAAAAACGACTTGAAAACTTAAAAGCGCAATAACGAATAGTGTAGAAAGCACATGCAGATGTTATTCACAGTTCAGAAGTGTGACGCCGGCCTCTTACCTGGATGATCTGACTGCTCTCTCTCGCTCTCTCTGTATCTCCTCTGTTCAGAGCGTGAGAGGAACCTTATAGCACTTGTGTCTCAGAGGGAGTGTCCGACTCCAGTATAGACGCTATGAGTGTTTATATAGGAGAGAGGGAGAGAGAGAGAGAGGGAGAGAGAGAGAGAGAGAGAGAGAGAGAGAGAGAGAGAGAGAGAGAGAGAGAGAGAGAGAGTTCGTCTGGGGGCCAGACAGGGTGAAAGTGAATGAGAGCGCAGTGAGAGAGACCAGCGAAGGGAATTCCTATTTGTATAACGTCAGATGTTGAGCCCTCCCCTCCATCAGCGTGAACACAGGAAGAGGCAGGGAGCAATTATACAGCAGAAGAGCTCATAAAAGAGAGAGAGACTGTTTCCCTCACACACACACACACACACACCTTAAACCCTTTATTCAGGTTTCATCGGACGAGGCTCACCTGCATCTGTTGGGTTTCATCCACTATAGAAGCATGTGATCGCTCTCTCTCTGCATCTTTTACTGTCTATACTGTACTTTTCTGTACTGCATCATTAAACACGTCCCTGTGTTTCACTGTACTACAACAGCACATTGTAAACCAAAACATTTCATTCTAAAATAAACTGTACTGTACTTACTATATACTCTAGTGTAGACCATATACATCAAGAAATATTGCACTCTGCTACACTACGCAATGCCATAAATACCACACCACACTGTACTTCACTACACCATATGCCATTTTTGTGCACTTAAAACATACCATCTTAGTGCAATATATTCTCCATTATACATTTTATATATCATGCATAGTCATACATAATAGCCTATATTCTATATAAACATTTGACATCTTACTTTGTATACTAAAAATAGAGTACAGAGCAATACTGTAGTGTACAGAATACCGTGCAACATGTTTGTACACTACTGTACTATAATGTTTTTCAGTACACTATATAATTGTATTATATTATATCTTCCACTATTCAGTATCACTCTATAGTACCTTTCATTTTTTTTCTAAACACTTTACTAAGATATACAGTAATACTGAAATATTCAAATGTTATGTAAAATTATACTGCAATACAGTTTTATATAATATGATATAATTATTGCAATAATATATTGAAATAATTTCCAATAAAAATTGTAGTACATTATACCTTAAAAAAAGCAAACACTTGTATATGCTTTTTAAATATGCACTTTAATATATATATTATATACAGTACCAGTCAAAAGTTTGGAAACGTTGCTATTTTTAATGTTTTTGAAAGAAGTCTCTTATGCTCATCAAGCCTGCAGTTAAAAAAAAACAAAAAAAAAAACCAGTAATATTATGAAATATTATTACAATTTAAAATAATGGTTCTCTTTTTTAATATACTTTAAAATGTAATTTATTTTTGTGATGCAAAGCTGAATTTTCATCAGCAAGTACTCCAGTCTTTGGTGTCTTATGATCCTTCAGAAATCATTCTAATATGCTGATTTATGATCAATGTTGGAAACAGTTGTGCTGCTTAATATTTTTTTATAACCTGAGATACTTTTTACAGGATTATTTGATGAATAAAAAGTTAAAAAGAACTGTATTTATTTAGAATAGAAATCTTTTGTTACAATATACACTACCGTTCAAAAGTTTGGGAACAATAACTATTTTTTTTTAAGAAATTAGTACTTTAATTCAACACGGATGCGTTAAATTGATAAACGGTGATGGTAACGATTTATATTGTTAGAAATGTTTTTATTTTGAATAAATGCTGTTTTTATGAATAAATGCTGTTAACGTTTTACTCGTCAATGAATCCTGAAAAAAGTATTCCAAAAAAATATATATTAAACAGCACAACTGTTTCCATCATTGATAATAACTGAGTATCAAATCATCATATTAGAATGATTTCTGAAGGATCATAAGACACCAAAGACTAAAGTACTTGCTGATGAAAATTCAGCTTTGCATCACAAAAATAAATTACATTTAAAAATATATTAAAAAAGAGAACCATTATTTTAAATTGTAATAATATTTCATAATATTACTGTTTTTATTTTATTTTATTTTTTTTACTGCAGGCTTGATGAGCATAAGAGACTTCTTTCAAAAACATTAAAAATAGTAATGTTTCCAAACTTTTGACTGGTACTGTATTATTATCTATATTATATATTTACATATATGAATAAAATATATAATATAATATACATAGTAAACAATAATACAATATATAATATAATACTTTGTCATTGTACTAAAAAAATGGTAGTGATTTGCAAAATATTAGAAACGGAGATTGTTATAAAAAAAGTTGAGTGACTCTTGGTTTTGGTCATTTTCCAGCTGTTGTTTATTTTATTGATGATTTATTGATTTTCTTTTATTGACGCTGGTGCTTGATCTGCTGGTTTGAAGCGTTTACAGCACGTTGTATTGTGTCAGGAGGACACAGCGAGGGTCACACCTGCGCAGTGTTTACAGGACAGACACACACCCTGTTTACTCTGAGCTGTACACACTTTATGACCGTCAGCTCCGGAGAACAGGGTCCGAACAACTGTGCACTGTCTGGACATCACACACATTCCTCACACACTCGCACACGAGTCGAGTCTCACGGCAACCCAGATAAACGCTCCTGTAAGCAGTGGCTGCCTTGACTTTCAGCTCACCCGACGTATTTGACGGATACACATCTGGCTTCCGTCCAGGATTTTCCCATGTCTTCATATTTTTTTTGGCTTGAGTTTTTACATACATTACTCTTTCGAGTGTTTACAGCCAGAGGTCAGTATATCGTAGTGTCAAATAACCCACTGAGGGGTTGAATTTGTCATATGCTGAATCAGAAGGTTGCAAACCATTTGTCCATGATTACTTTTGGCACATATGCTTGAGAAGGGTGATTTCCTATTCATCATTGTCTGTGTTGGTGCACAGAGTATCTGATTTATTTTTAAATGATTTAATTACATTTTTATCCTCTAATGCAAGAAAACTATAATCTACCTGCGGTTTCAAAGTTCACAGTTCACAATCCAAGGCTGTTGTATACAGTACTTACATACACGCATGAATGCTGCGATAAGGGTGCATGTGTGTGTAGTTTCTGTGTGTCTTATCTAGGTTTGTGTGTGTGTGAGAGTGTCACAGACACTGACTCAGGTTTCTATAACTGAACTAGTCTCGGCCCCCTCAAAAATCAAGTTTGGTTGTCATGACAGCGGGGATCTAATTATACAAGCATTCCTCTGAGGAAACACAAGCTCCTCTTCCAGACACAAACGCTCTTTGACTCACACACAAACACACAATAAACAACACCGGGACTGTTAGGAAGAGTACAGTAGTATTAGATTTGATATTTAAGTTGTAGTAGGCCTAATTCTATTTTGTGCTTTTCTCATTTTTAATTCGTTTTACATATATTTCTATATTGCTTTCATTTAGTTTCATTTTTGGTACTGTAAATTAAACTTATTAGTTTTATGTTTAAGTTTTTAATCTTATATATATATATATATCAGCTTTACTTTAAATAACGAAAATTATTTTTAATAGTTTGTTTTTAACAATAAAAGCTCTGATTAATACGTTCATGTTAAAGATTGACTTACATATATGATTGTATATATGATTGACTCCCATTGACTTACCCTGACACCTAGCAACGCCCTAGCAACCAACAGAACACCCTAGCAAACACATAATGCATTAAAAAACATTCAGAACACCTTAACAACTGCATAGCAGTGCCCTAGCAACCACATAACACACTAACAACCAGTGAAAACACCTTGGTAACACATAAAAATGCCATAGCAACAACCCACAACACCTTAACAACAGTGCCCTAGCAACCACAGAAATGCATTAAAAAGTCACTCAGAACATCTTAGCGACCACATAGCAATTCCCTAGTCACCACAGAACATGCAAAACACCTTAACAAGCACATAGCAATACCCTAGCACAGAACACACGAAACACCTTAGCAACCACATACATAGCAATGCCCTAGCAACCACAGAACACACAAAACACCTTAGCAACCACATAGCAATGCCCTAGCAACCACACAACACCCTAGAAGAGGTGAATTGTGCAGTGCAGAGAACCTTCTAGAAAAATAAGAAAATATCTATTTTTTTTATCACCACTGACTGACTTAAATTACAATTTAAATACTTTAGTAGTTTCTTATTAAGTTTGACCTACATTTAAAAAAGTTGTGTTAAGGAAATGCTTAGGTAAAAGTGTATGTTCGTAACAAATACAGTCCTGTGGTGTAGTATTCTAGACTTTGTTCACTTCTTTATAATATTGTTTGGTTTGGCCAGGGTGGTTTTTGCACAAGTGAGGCTTATTCATTTTACAATATATTTTTCTTTATCTTCAAAATGTTAAAGGTGAGGAGAAGCAACTTTTGAATGTGCATGAAAAATGTACATAATGCTACATATATTTGCTGGAATGTGTTGGGACAGGCAGTAAAACCCTTCGGCAATAGCAGGTATTTTAATGTTGCTTTAGGGGCCACAGCTAATCCACAACACACACATACACACACACACAGTCTGGATGCATTTGCTTTTTTCATTCCGGCTAGTCATATGGGTTTGTCCTCGATTTCTCAGTTTCTCTCTCTCTCTCTCTTCTTTTTTTCCCTCTCTGGTTGCTGCAGCAACATGAAACACAAACATTGTGGCGGCAGACAGGAAGTGCGTTTTGAACCACAATGGCGTCACTGTGGCTGCTGCTGTGTAGCGCTCCTCGGACTGCTCTAGACTTCATGACATTATCCGTTACTGTTACGCACGCCGCTCACGGCCATTAATAGTATTGATTTTCCAGCTGCCTCGCTCACGATTGCTCTTTATGCCGCTCATTATGTGTAATATCAGAGTGCGCTGTACTCTTAGTCCTTCAGAGTAATTTGCAGCAGATTTTCTCTCGGGTTGCTGTGTGTGTGTGTGTGTGTGAGTGAATGGGCCTATTGCAGTACGTTACATCAGATTCATACTACTGTTTATACATCACTCTTTTTCCCCTCTGCTTTTTTCATGGCCATGTCTAAATATACCCCGCTGAAATAAACTCTCAACGGGACCTCCCTCTCTTCCGTTCAGACCACCTTTCTCTCGATTCCCTCCTCTGCACTCTTCTCTCTGACTGTCTTTGTTTCCTGGTTTAATAGTGGTTATTCAAGTATTGTCATTCTGATGATAAAGATCTTTCAGGTGGTTTGATTTTGAGCGTTTCTGCAATGCAATTCTGCAATGCAACTGCAATGCAATTTTATCTAACCTCTGACTGCTGTCCTACTACAGTTTGATGTAAACTACCTCTATTTGCGCATCTGCACTCTTCTCTTTGACTGACATGCCTTTAAATTCTTCTTTAATGGTGGGAATTCAAGTATTGTCATGTCCAATGATAAATATCTTTCAGATAGTTTGATAAGAGTTTCTGCATTGCTGTTGCACTCAATATATACAATAATTTACACTTTGGATTAATACTTTTGGATTTAAAGTGCCCCGATTATATATTTTTTAAAAAATTACATTTCACGCAGTGTATAATACAGCTGTTTGTGAAAGTGCACGACAAATAAAGTTATTGTCTCCTAAAGGAAAGAATAGATTCTGAACTGCCTGAAACGAGTGGTCAGCAATTCCGGTCTTCTTCCTGTTGCAAACATACGTAACCAACTTTCGGTACTTAAAACTTTCCTAACATTAGAAACTGACATCAGTCGGAAAAAAAACAAGTAATAAAAACTCAGTGAGTGTTTTAGCGCAATTTTCTCACGTCATGGGATCACAACACTAAGAGATAGTAAATCTTTTCCTGGATTTTTTTTGTGCGTTCCCGAGATTAGACCTTCCTTAACATAATGCCGAAAACCCGAAGTCTCTAGGTGGTCTGGTTGAGGAGGAGATAGAAGTGCAAGATTGGTGCGCACAGACAGAACAGAAATCATGAGTTAACAATCGCAATTTCCGGGGGAAAATTGCGCTAAAAAAACCTATATAGATATTTTTAACAAAGTCCTAACCCTAAGCAAGCAACAACCATCCACTCTAGCAACTGCAACTAAAAGCTACTTTAGAAATCATTATGGAGAGTTTTGCTCATGCATTTACATACTCTTCACAAAATGTAAAAAGTTCAGTAGTTATATTTTTCATTGTTAAATAAAACTGAATGAAATTGACATTAACATTAATTCAATTTGTTTCACATTGAAAATGGGAAATGAGACAAAATGATCTTAGAAATAAGGAAATGAGAGCAAACGCACTTCCTCCGGTATGAGCTCATTTTAATGAGATCACTCACTGTCACACTGACACACTGCCGTTCTCAGGCCTCTCTATGAATAAATGCACATCTAATATACTCCCTTCTTTAATACATCTCCCTACATGCACCTTCTCTGTCTCTTTCTCACGGTGATGCCCTTCTAACGCCACTCTCTCATGGGAATGTCCTTATACCTCACCCGACACCCACAGTCTGATAAATGTGAGAGCCCTTGAATCCACTACAAACAGTCCATATAATTGCTCAGCCGCTACTGCAGGACATTATGCATGCTTTAAAATCTGTGCAGCAACATTTAAGACTTCAGTAAAGGTACGTTAAGAATGCGCTATGCTTAAAATGGCTCTGCATTACTGGAAAAACACTCCGAACAATTTAGTTTAGATTTGTAGCTAAAATCATTGTGCTTCATTTTATTGAAAACAATAATACTTCATTGTATCTTCATTGTGGTGAAGAAATCTCTTTTCATGTTCAATACTGAAAGTCCAGAGACATAATATAACAAGGGGATATATATCAACTGGGATTTGGCTGACAACTCATGTGAAACCCAACTCAATGTTGGATTTATGCATGTGACCATTAGCCTACAATTACAAACATACAGAATGTACTGTGAACTTTTCTCCAAAAGTATACCGATCAATACGAGCGATTTTTTTTACTGCAAGTTCACAGTTTACTGAGAAGGAAGGTGATTATTAGGGCCTGCTGACATCATCTAGTTGGCAGTGATTTTGCCAAAAAAACACAGGTCTGGTTTTGGTTGAATAGACCGAATTTTGGTCATTTTGGCAGAATGTTTGCAATGAAGAAATCCAGTGTATTCCCAAAACACACAGCGCTGAGGTTGACAACCATGTTTTAATGGCCAGCATCCTGGACTCTGGATGTCAGTGGTTACATGCACTTTAAAAGTTTGATTTCAGTCAGACTACAACATTAATTTGCCTTAAAAAGCCATGTGCAAAGTGCAAACGTTACGTGGTGTGAATGGGCCTTAAAAGCGTGCTGTCACTTTAAATGCTCTTTAAAGTCCGGTAGATTCCGATTGGCTGACCAATATTTTTATCGTTTATCAAAAAAAAAAAAAAAAATGCTCTGAAAGTAATTTCAACAATATTGTCCCTCTGCCATTATCATTATTATTAAAACGTTAAAGGCTTAGTTATCATTATCCTTGGCATGAACGATTTTTTTTTTCAGCTGATGAACAATAAAAACATAAACAGCCAATCAGAATCCACCTGACTTTAAAGAGCTCGAGCATTTAAAGCAATAAACAACCAGTGTTGCCAAGTTCGTGGTTTTCTGTGGAATTGGGCTACTTTTACAGTTTTTTTTTTAAAAGGTTATCTCTCTTGGTGTGAACGCCAATTTACTGAAATTGACAACTTTCCCCGGGCTGTAGTCTTTATGTCAATAAAAACAAAAAGTTAACGAGCATGCAACTACCCATATATGGTAATATGCTAATCAGGCAGTGCCAGGGTATTAGCATGTGATAGATAGCATCACTGTTCATAATATAAAAAACAAACTGATAATTAATTCAACAACAACAACAAAGGCTGAGGTTGTACTACACAGTTTGAAGGCTACTTTATCATAGCGAAATAGCTCAACCATTTGCGGTGTGAAATATTGTCACCAAGTGAAGTTGTTGGGCCGGTAAACTGAGGTGTGAAGTCGCTGGGTGTGACCGTTCCCCTCCCCTCACTCACAAATCCACAGCCGGCCACTTACAGGACAGATTTCCCGTCTCTCTCTCCGGGCTGTTGTCCTTATTTGGCTTCGGTGAGAGTGTGTGGTTGTGTGTGAATCGAGAACAGAGAATTTCCTCCTGACTGTGACTCACTGCTCCTCTGACTCACGCGCATGCTAACACAAACACTGCGTAACCATGGCGACGGCGACTGCCGCCCTCTCGGCCCGTCTGCACTGCAGCTGCCCTTCACGGAGTACAAAACATAAAGTTATTAAAGTGTACCGGCGTGGTAATACTATTAAGCTACGTAGACTGAACTCAAAATACAACATTACAACTGCACAAATATACGTAGAGTACACTTGAAAGCAAACCAAATTGTGATATTGATATATTTGGCACATTTTGTGGTTTACATGCAGAAACATGCTATTTAAGCAATAAGCCCCGCGAAGCCGTGTTGTTTCACAGTGGATTTAAAACAGCTAAGGGGTGCGTTGTAATCCACTGTAAAACACGGCTTCGCGGGGCTTATTGTTTAATTTTAATATGTATTTTATTCATAAAATAAACACCAGCAACAAAAAATATACCGTTATAACACATATTCCTCCGCTAAGCAATGTAGTTCCAAAGAGGTTGCAAAGCAACACATGCACTATTTTTTACAGTCTATGCACATACAGCAACAAAGAATCACAAACGGCAGTTGCGCAGTAATACTAATGTAATGCGGTCACAAGTGTATGTTTGTTCAGTAATTTACTTTACTGTCTATGGTAATTTACAACGGCTTCGAACGCGGCTCAACCAATCAGAATCAAGGACCAGAACTATCCGTTTTATAATATTTATTTTGGAGTTGTTGTAACGTTACTCATTTGGCTTGTTTTTTGTTTTAACCACATTTTTGTTAATTTATCCCACCATCCCCCGCTTTCAACTGCATTTTGAAAATGTTTAATAATGGTTCAACTTAGTTTGGACATGTCTTTTCATAAGAAATATTACATCTATTTGATAAATTTAGTAGGCCTACATAAATGTACACGGGGGAAATAAGCCTTTGTTGTTCATTTTCAAGGCAGTTCAAGGCTGACAATAGTTCAACAATACCATAAAACGATATTAAACTTGAAAAAATAGAGAGCTGTAAAATGTTATTTTTTAATGCAAACACATTCATGTTTTTATTATGCTTTATTTCCATCTTTTGATTTTATTATTATGATTATTGTTTATCCTAATGTACACCCTGATTGTATTTGTAAATATATATATATATATATATATATATATATATATATGGCTTATTTAAATATTGAAATAAATTATTATTTTATTTAACTAAAACATGCACTTTCTATATATTCACTAACTAAATTATGTATTTAAATAATTTAAACAAAAATATAATTTATATATTTATTATTAAATAATTTTAATTTGAAACGAAAGATACCATAACACTTCAAGCAAAGCATTTAAAATAATAAAATAATACTTAAAAATAAAATAGAGAAGTATATGGACATTTTGTGGATCATGTCTGTATAATGATGAACAACACCTGTGTGAACTTGAGGACCTCATACACCAACTAACAAACACCAGCTGGTTAAAAGTCACTGTTAGTGAAGACAGTATTTGAGATATAGACACTTGATCTGATGCACCAACGTCAGACATTTTTACGTGCGACTCAACTGTCAAATACTCTTGGGGTTTACTTTATGGATAGTGCATGCATCCAAACAAATTTTGCTAAGATGTGAAGGTTTTTGCCCTATACAGTCAAAGCCTGCAGTGATGCATTACACAGCTAGACAAGCATGACAGTAAACTGTGTTTTTACGATTCTTGCCGCCGGTCTTTACAACTTTCTGCACCATTCTAAAGTGTTTTCAGGTATTTATTTTGTTCAGCAAAAGACATAAAAAATCCCTGTTAGGCACACATGCTGATTTGTAACGGGCATGTTGATCCCATAGACTGTAAAATATAGATTGATCCTCTTTTTATTGAATGCTAATTTTAAAAAAGAACAAAAAAAATGTTGCTGCCTTAAATTTTTAAGTACAATCAACTTGGATGTTTAAGTAATTTCAACTTAAATTACATTAAACTGACTTTAAAAACTGAGTTTAATCATGTATAACTTATTAAAAAAGTTGAAAATTGCTTATTTTGATGAGTTAAAGCAATGTAAAAACACGTTGTCATAACGTATTGATCATATACCTATATACACTGCAAAACATTATAAGTCACACGAGTTGGGTAATTCCTGTGGTCTTGTTTTATCAGACTGTCTGCGAAGTCCACTTTGAGATCAGTCATTTTCATCTATATGATTATATTGCTCAGGTTTTTGAAGCTCGTCGTCTTCAGTGCAAACAGACACTCCTGTCTCTAATCTAAAGACTGAAAGATCCGCTCAAATATCATTTATGGCTCATAGGGTGTCATCGGCGTAATCATGTCGGACACATTTGCTTTGTGCTCGTCTCGGTAAGAGTGAACGTCTAGAAAGCTGCGAACGAAAAGCCTGTATGAATTGAGGAGTGTCTGTGGGACTAATGTAATCTACAAAGTACAAAATGAATGTGAATCATTGTTGATTATATCATTAGTGGTGTTATACAAGCATCAATTGCTCATACTTGTGGTTAGGAACTGTAAAAAAATTATATGATCAATAAGTATGTTATTCCATTACTTAAACTCAAATAATTTAACCAATTTCAACTTCATTTTTTAAGTTATACAAGATTCAACTAGGCAAGATTTCAATAAATAAATAAAAATACTGAGTTGTGCATTATGCAGCAAGTTTTTAGGTTGAATAAGGGAGGAATATTTTACAGTGACAGAGATTTGGTTGGTTACTTTTGAAAAGTAACCGCCTAGCAATCCCACACAACACCCCGGCAACACAACAAAACATCAGAACACCTTAGCAACGGCATAAAGCCTCATGGCAGGACGCATCACTCGACCCAGAATCCAGTTAGGTAATGTAGATGTGGCATATATTTGTAAAATAACGGCATGATCGACTTTATTTATTTTTTTTTTTTGGTTCAGTAGCCTAAAGGAAGATATAAAAAAAAAACATGCCAAAATTTCAGTTACTATTTATTTTAGTGATATTATCAGTGTTGCCATTAATTATAAGTTAGACCAAGAGCTGTGACCCAATTTACTGTCCAGAACACATTTTGTTTGAACACATTTTGTATATTCTGGCAAATGAGTGATAGACTGATAGATTTAGGCTGATATTTGGCCATTTTGTGATTATCAGCATCTGCTTTGCCTTTTCGAAACGTTTTTCATATTTTTAAACGTTTTTCACACATTAATAACGCTATATATTGTGTTATACATTATCGGTAGATGTTGCAATGGTGTTTTTAACACAACGGCTGCCAACCCAGAACCAAGGAAACGTGAAACAGAACGTGTTAACAGAAGTGTCATTTACAAAATAGCTTTGTAAAATATTTGCTTGGCTTTGCTCAGTGACACTTTCTGCTGATAAATGCGTTTAAATCACCACAACAATCTTATTCGGAATGTAAGCGTCACGCTTTATTGAAAAAAATAATACTAATATGAATATTTCTGATGGGAAATGATTTCCCATTAGTGCTCAATGGCGGCATAGGGGAGCAACAGGAAAGAAAACAACAGGATCTACTTAACTACATTAATACTAAATTGCAAACATGGAACGTATCATGAATTATTAAGATGAATAAGAGTAATGCTGATGCTATATATCACAATATGTGTGCAGTAAATGCATATAGCGCTCTCTTAAAAGCTTTTATGATTGTCTGCATTATTAACTGTACCTAAATAAATCCTATATATCCCAATCAGCCATGTCTGAGAGTCGCAGTGATGTGTAAATCCAGCTGTCTTTGTGCAGAAAGTTCAGCATCAACACTGTTACATCTGTTCCTCAAACTCTGTGTAGATAAGACGGACGTTACTCTTTATCGCTTTACAAGGTTTATTACTTTTCTTCCTAAAGCGATTCGGTTTCTTGCGTGCCATCTGTCTTGTCAGTATACGTCCATGTCCCAGAATGCACCAGTAGACAGTACACAGTAGATGAAGCAATGACTCTTTGTGGCATATTTTGCAACTTTGCACGTGTTGAATTCAAAAGTTTCACTCCTGCAGACTGTAAGACAGTGGCGTACTAATGACCAAGAGTGCACCGCCCTCTGGTGGTGAAGAAAAGTGCAATTGCACACTCCCCTTTCTGGGTCACTCCTGTTTCTGTTTCTTCCTTCTTAGTAATTCCAAGACACTTTCTCCTTGATTTCCAACAGTGGCACGTCCCTTCAAAACAATCCAAAAGCATAAGACATCAGCTGATCAGGTTGATTATAGGTTGTGTCTTTGGCAAAAGTACAGTTCTCATTCACTGATGATTCACATAAAACATGTACGACATAAAATGAGCTTCATTATTTTGGTGGTTCTACATGGGACGAGATGATTTTGTTCGGTCGAGTCCGTATGCTGTGGTCGTCCATCCGTATGCAGTCTTGTTTGGCTTTTGGTATTCCACTGTATACATTACTGTTTACATACTACCTGTGTGTAGAAGTGCAGCCGAATAAACAGCATGAAAACAAAATGATGCAGAATCCTCTCTATACGAACAGCCTGACCATCCCTTTTCCCTCTGCTGGCTTTCTTAGCCATATACAAGACAGAAATCTGATTGTGTAACTTACATTATCCCCTCCGGGTGAGTTTTTCAACTTTTTAATAGTCCAAGTTTTCATTTTCTACAAAAATAGGTGCCTCTTTTTTTCCCATTAAAAGCAGTCATGTTGAATGCAACACACGTAGGGTTAGGGTTGGGTGTGGGGGGGGGGGGGGGGTGTCTCTGGGGTCTGAGAAGTTTGATTCAGAAATTGCTGAAAATCTCGTGCTTCTTGTTCCAGTCCATCTGTGGCGCTCTCTTTCTGGCGCGCTTGGCGTGGGCTTTCTCTTTAGCCTCCGCCGCCGTGGGGCTCAAACACAGACCTGTTTCTTCAAACGGGTCGAGAAGATGACGGCTGCTCTCCCTCGAGAACTACAAAGCAGAAATACACACTTAACACATGGAGACCGCTGCAAAAAGCCATAAAATGCATTGAGTATTTGGCAAAAAATGCACACACACACACACACATACATACATATATATATATATATATATATATATATATATATATATATATATATACACACATATATATATATATATATATATATATATATATATATATATATATACACACATATATATATATATATATACTGTATATATATATATATACTGTATATATATACTGTATATATACACTCACCTAAAGGATTATTAGGAACACCATACTAATACTGTGTTTGACCCCCTTTCGCCTTCAGAACTGCCTTAATTCTATGTGGCATTGATTCAACAAGGTGCTGAAAGCATTCTTTAGAAATGTTGGCCCATATTGATAGGATAGCATCTTGCAGTTGATGGAGATTTGTGGGATGCACATCCAGGGCACGAAGCTCCCGTTCCACCACATCCCAAAGATGCTCTATTGGGTTGAGATCTGGTGACTGTGGGGGCCATTTTAGTACAGTGAACTCATAGTCATGTTCAAGAAACCAATTTGAAATGATTCAAGCTTTGTGACATGATGCATTATCCTGCTGGAAGTAGCCATCAGCGGATGGGTACATGGTGGTCATAAAGGGATGGACATGGTCAGAAACAATGCTCAGGTAGGCCGTGGCATTTAAACGATGCCCAATTGGCACTAAGGGGCCTAAAGTGTGCCAAGAAAACATCCCCCACACCATTACACCACCACCACCAACCTGCACAGTGGTAACAAGGCATGATGGATCCATGTTCTCATTCTGTTTACGCCAAATTCTGACTCTACCATCTTAATGTCTCAACAGAAATCGAGACTCATCAGACCAGGCAACATTTTTCCAGTCTTCAACTGTCCAATTTTGGTGAGCTCATGCAAATTGTAGCCTCTTTTTCCTATTTGAAGTGGAGATGAGTGGTACCCGGTGGGGTCTTCTGCTGTTGTAGCCCATCCGCCTCAAGGTTGTGCGTGTTGTGGCTTCACAAATGCTTTGCTGCATACCTCGGTTGTAACGAGTGGTTATTTCAGTCAAAGTTGCTCTTCTATCAGCTTGAATCAGTCGGCCCATTCTCCTCTGACCTCTAGCATCAACAAGGCATTTTCGCCCACAGGACTGCCGCATACTGGATGTTTTTCCCTTTTCACACCATTCTTTGTAAACCCTAGAAATGGTTGTGCGTGAAAATCCCAGTAACTGAGCAGATTGTGAAATACTCCAACAACCATGCCACGCTCAAAATTGCTTAAATCACCTTTCTTTCCCATTCTGACATTCAGTTTGGAGTTCAGGAGATTGTCTTGACCAGGACCACACCCCTAAATGCATTGAAGCAACTGCCATGTGATTGGTTGATTAGATAATTGCATTAATGAGAAATTGAACAGGTGTTCCTAATAATCCTTTAGGTGAGTGATATATATATATATATATATATATATATATATATATATATATATATATAGAGAGAGAGAGAGAGAGAGAGAGAGAGAGAGACAGAGAGAGAGAGAGAGAGAGCTCAAATGCTATTATAACCATTTGTTTCATAACATGCCACGTCTTTAGTATATTTTAATTTGTACAATTAATAAATATTTACAGATGTTATATATCTAATGTAATATGTGAAAATGTGCAGTTATTATCTTAAGGAGCTTTTTAAAAAATTAGCTGACATGTAAATTGTGTTTTTGAATATTTTATATATATATATATATATATATATATACACACACACACACACACATATATACACATAATTTTAAAAATAAAGGTTCCACAGAGAACCTTTTAGTAAATGCGTTTCCATTACAGATTTGCGCAAACCTTTCGCGATTTTTTCTAAATATCGATAGAAAACTATTGCGAAATGACGCCGTTTCCATTAACTGATGTTATGCGACTAAAACGTCATTTTTTCCTCTCGTGATAAGTCATTCCAAAAATCATGGCAAAGGACATTGGTAAGTTTATATATCACAGCCACGTAGCGCACTAGACATTATTATTATTAATGGAAGGGAACGTAAGCGTGTTATCCAAGCATTAATGGCAAGGAAAGACCCTTAGGCTATACTGTGAGCGGCACATATGAAGTGTTTCTGGGTTTTTCTCACTCATTTCTGCTCAGAGGTCTTGATTGTGGCATTTAGTTGAGGTTTAGAATCCATTATTCCTGTAATTCTTTTGTCTTTTATGAATTCAATAAAGAACTCCATCTCGTATTCTGTCCAAACACACCGCGCCTTCTAAGTCAGGTGACTGTAAATGCGCAAAAACTGTTTCCATTGCAGTTTTGCGAAATATTCCTTTTTCGAATTGCCTGAAAAACCACCTCATGCAAGCGTAAAAACTTTTTTTGCGAAATTGACGTGTTTCCATTGGGCGTATTTTCAATTTGCAATTTCAATTTGCGCAATTTGAAGGGTAATGGAAACGTGGCTAGTGAAACCTTTCAAAAGAACCATTTGGTTTTCTTAGTGTTAAGAACATTTTTAAGAATCTAAAGAACCTTTTGTCCAGTGGAAAAGATTCCATGGATGTTAAAGGCTTGATGGAACCATCAATGCCAATAAAGAACCTTTATTTTGAAGAGTGAGCACATTTGTGCATTAATTGCAGATGCAGGTTTTGTTTCTGATGAAAATGGTCACCTGTATGCTTGTGTCCTGACTGCTGCCGTCTGAGTATGTGGATCGTGAAGACGTCCCGTTCACGTGTGGGCTGGAGGAGCCGTTAGTTATGGACTCGTCAAAGTCTGTTTTAAGAAGAAGAACCAAAGCTCAGGTCACTGTTCTTTCAAAAAGATCAAGATCAGAGAACATCGTGGCTGATGTTAAACAGAAAAACAGCCATAAACATACATGTCTGCTGTAAGTTTATCAATATATGCTGCTTGAAGGACAGAGATGCTGTAACGAGAGGACCATTGCTATAGCGGGACAGCTTGAGCTGAGCTGTGGGTAAAAACAGCACTCAACTGTGGCCTTTTTCGGGCTAATCTGGGTCACCTGACGTTCCAAGACCTGACGCAGAAGATTTACTGATCCAGGATGAAATGCATGAAAATGATACAAAGAAAACAGTGGCTGGAAAAGCAAGTGGATTGGGCTGGAACGACCTTCCAGTGGGCCGAATCAGGATCCTGCCAAATAACAATTATCCAAGAGATGTCAATAGCCCGTTTAAAGTGTTTGACTCAATTTAACTTTAATCCGAGCCACATGTCAGAAGCGGGACTGCTGGCTAACAGACGCGGACATGAGTTTCTCATTCCAAACATCAAACTCCCCCCTCAAATCCCAGGAAGAGGAAGTCAAGGCTGCACACACTAAACTGAATATGAAGAACCACCGTTAATAATAATACTGGCTCATCAAATCATCATATCAGAATGATTTCTGAAGGATCATGTGACACTGAAGACTGGAGTAATGATGCTGAAAATTCAGCTTTGACGTCACAGGAATAAATTACATTTTACTATATATACTCACACAGAAAAAAGTTATTTTAAATTGTAATAACATTTCAAATAATATTAGTTTTTGCTGTAGGCTTATTATATTTTTGAACAAATGAATGCAATCTTGGTGAGCATAAGATGTACATTTAATTTCCCCAAGCTGATTGCTCACTAAAACCCCCACAATCATCATGTTTTCAGGCCATTTCAAGTTTAATTCTGACGTGAAAAAGCGGTAAAAATAGTGGCTGAGCCGTTTACTTGCTTTTGAATTAGTATTTACATTAATGCCATCATTATCTTCATTCAGGACAATTCGAAAACGCGTACGAAAACGAGAGCCAGGATTTATTGCACAAACCAATCATATCTAATCATAACTGATCATATCCAATCATTGCCATTGCCTCCTCTCATGTGACTGCCACAAACCCCCCCCCCCCACCGCACTCTGTCAACGGGGTCAGGGGAGACAAGAGAGACGCAGCGTCCCACTGTAACTTTACCTGCAGGTGTCACTGTTGGACACTGTTACTCTATTATGACTTTTAAACTTTTTAATGTCACATTTTGTAATATTTGTGTTTTATTTTCCTAATGTGGATTTTCTCATCCAGTTTACTATTGAGGAGACACCTTCTCCCTTGCCTCCTCGGAGGAAACGCCCCTTATATACAAACACATTTGACTTGCCTTTGCCTTCACAGCTCATGAATGTTATTTCTGGGTGGACTATCCTCAGTGAACTCTTCAACCGTACCTTTGACATGTATTGTAGTGGGGATGATGCCCATCTTCTTGAAATGCTCATCTGTATCTGGATCCACCACTAGCAAACGCGTCTCATTACCACCGTTCTTGATGAACGCCACAACTTCAGCATGTCTCATGTTTTCAATGTTCACTCCATTCACCTGCACAGAGTTTTAATACAGCAAGAGTTAGGACTTCAAAACAGAACAGCTAGAAACGTCTCTGGGCAACAACAAAAACATTGCATTGACCCTTTTTCTTTTACCATATATTTTACCATATTCATATACAATTTTTATTCATATTTTTATTTTGTACTACAATGAACTTTAAACAATACAATGATATTAGTTTCATGGTAGCATCCAAAAACTATGGTATTACTATGGTAACATGTCCAAAACAACTTTTAAATTGATTTGTATATGTTGAATTTAATATAGTTATAACTTTATAGTTCTATAAATATATAGTTAAACTATATATATATATATATATATATATGTAGTTTATCATATATAGTTTATAGTCATAAATTTAAAAAAGCATAAATTATATAAAATATATATTAGTGATTAATCGCATCTAACATAAAAGTTTGTATATCCCAGTACACACACATACATACATATACGTGTGTGTGTGTGTGTGTGTTTGTCATTTATATTTTAACTGTCAAAATTATTTTGAATAAATAAATAAATTATCAATAAATAAATAAAACACATTGTACGATCATGTTACTTTTGTATAACTGATTTCATGTAATATTTGATTACCATATTTATAAACAAATTATATGAATGGTACTTTAAAGTACTTCATCATGGTATATAAAAACTAAATATAATTTTCCATGGAACATTTCAATGGTAATTTCGAGGTGCATTATTTTGTACTCTTTTGAAAGAGAGAAGAGTTACAGTGATGACCTATAAAAACCTTTCATCAATAGATTATTCTGGGGTGAATCTTCACTTCTGCCTCAGTGACTTTAATCACATGTAAAAGCTTTATTTATCCCATGATAAACCTGTTTGCCTTATAGCGCCCAGCTACTGGTTGCTTAGCAACATGTTTTGTGGGAGAATTAGGTTCCCAACCAGTCGAACAGAGGAGAGACGGTGTAGACATTTTACCGAAATTACAACCAAATCAATCAAAACAAAAACAAGGGCACGAGAGGGGCACGAGAGCGGCCCGCGAGCGCGCTCTCCTTCTGCTGAAGGTGATTTAATCTGAGTGTTTGTCCTGAGGACAGATGGACCGTGTGCTTTATTCAACTGAACACCATCAAATATTGAAGCGTGTTGCTGTGGCCGTGTGGGTTTCAGATATCAGTGTCCTGAGGGACACAGAGAGGTGCACCTCTCGAAACTGAAGGGGGCAGGACTCGCACTCTTTTACTGAGGCTGCAAACAACTGCAAATGGAGAGAAAGTTTGTCTGAACTGCTGAAATTAAGACTTTTTGCATTGTTACAAATTCTCAATTTATAGTATGATACATCTGAATGTTTACTTTTTAAAAATTATTCTCAGTAATGATTGTCATGTTATATATATATTTTCCAAAGTTATATATAAACACATTACTCCAGTCTTCAGTGTCACATGATCCTTCAGAAATCATACTAATATCATGATTTATTATCAATGTTGGAAACAGTTGTGCTACTTATTATATATATTTTTTATAACCTATGATTTTCAGATTTTCTGATGAATAAAATGTTAAAAAAAGAACAGCATTTATTATGTAAACGATATACCTTTTGTAACAATATACACTACAGTTTAAAAGTTTGGGGTCAGTCATTTCTTTCTTTCTTTTTTGAAAGAAATTATTATTTTTATTCAGCAAGGATGTGTGAAATTTATAAAAAGTGATAGTAAAGATTTAGATGTTTAGAAAAATAAAAATAAATGCTCTTCTCTAACTATTTATTACCTATTTTATGATATATGTATGTATACATATATATATATATATATATATATATATATACATATATATATATATATATATATATATATATATATATATATATATATGATCTAAATATATTAATATTAAATATATAAAAAATACATATATTAATATATAAATGAAATTATAAACAAAATGCTGATTTTAATTTAAAAAAAAACGTCTATACATATATTTTTACACATTAATGTGCTAAAATGTCTTGTAAATATTATGTTAAAACATGTACAATTATTTTGGGACCTAAAATAAGGTCCCAATAAGGCATAAGGTAAATAAGGCATTATCTTGAGGCATTTTGCTGTAAAAATCATACATTAAGGTTTCATGAAATTCACCTATTGATGATTGCAATAAGTGAAATGTCTGTAAAACAATGAGCGTTGTTTTTGTTATTTTCATCATCAGTATATAAAGGTTTTCCTTTATACATTACAAACTAGCACGTTCTTATTTCATAATGGTTCATTATTTGCGCACAGCAATGAATAGATGTAGCTAATGTGTTTAATCAGCACTGAATCCATCAAAATCACGAAGTTCACGAGTTAATGGGGCTTATGAGAACACTGCATTTATTTCTGTGACAATAAAGGATGTTTTCAGCTCTACCCATCCATCTCGAATGTAAGTTTCAACACTATGTTATTTTGCTCGACTCATTCTCTAAAGAACAGAAATAATTTTGTGCGAGTCATCATATCACATGCCGCCCACATGCATCTGAAGGTTGGTCTGTGTGTGAGTGTGAATGTAGAAGTGAATTTAGAAAATGTGGGTGTATATCTGGCATCATAAAGATGTATATTGATGCATGAGTGTAAATTATAGAACTATGAGAGCCATGCTATAAAGAAAGAGCTTCAAGCTGCTTAAAGACCCCTGTGGTGAAAATCCAGTTTTTAATGTTATTTATATGTCTATGTTTGTAATATGCTTTAACCCTCTGGGGTCTAAGGTGTTTTTGGGGTCCTTGAGATGTTCTGACATGCCCTGACATTTTTGCTTTTTTCAGTTGCTTATAAACATATTAATGGCAAAAAAAAAATACACACTATTTAGCACAAACAGGGCTACCATGAAATGTGAGCAACAAGAATGTACATGTCTGCATTTTTGAGAGAATAATGTTTATGCGTGGTTATTGAAAAAACTAAAAACTAAAGTTTCTGAAATAAGGCCATAAAACACATTCTAAATATGTGCCAATAAGACTTTTGTCTTAAAGATGTCATCGCCTAGTGTTTTTTCTTTAAAATGAAGTGAAAATCACCCTGCCTTATCATTCACATAACACAATACATTGATTTGAATTTTGCAAAGCACTTTCTGTTTGGAAAGGCCATATGCGGAGTGGGCGTCAACGGTCATGTATATGTAGTGGTTCACACCTGAGGGCCAATGGGGCCCGCATACTTAATGACCCTTTCATTCATGTGAGTCACTGAGCCACAAGAATGCAAGAGCAACAGTTGGAAGCATCTCAATTCTTTTTTATTTTTCCTCATATTGTGCTTGCAATTTGGCCTATAATATCCAAGGAAAACATGTCTAGTAATTGTGCAGTTAATTCTCATACTGTATTTTCAGTTTTGGAATATTTATGTGCTCCCCAAATTTGTCAATAATAAAACACAATAAAAGTTATTTAAAGAAAAGGCTTATATTTACCTTTTAATAGTTTGTTTACATCTACCTTGTAAATATATTTTTTTATTAAAAAGGTTACAATTACAACAACAATTCAAGTGTAATCTTTCTTTGTAAAAACTAAAGTATACATTTTATCATACATATTTCAAAGTTAAGGATTTGATTGATTATTTGATAACTTTATTTTTGACAAAACATATTATATTTAACATAAGCAAATATTGGCAAACAAAAGCTTATTTGAGGTGGCAGATATTTTACATTAAAAATTTATAATCTATCCAAAACTAATCAACGAAATGTTGTCTTTCATATGTCTGTAACATAGGTCTTTCATTTTTATTATAAGAAATATAAATGTTAATTTGCAGTTTAAATCCAGGAAATTTGTTAATGAAAAAATTATTAAAAGTAAGATACAATTGATACAAAACGAAATTCGTTTTAAAGAAAGGATTTGTACTTTCTGTTTTGAGGTCTCTGTGAAAGTTTGAAAGTCTTTTAGTGATTTTTTTAGAGCGCTCGCGTCCATAATGGACAACTGTCACGTAATATTGTTTTTTCCTCATAAATGCGAACACGAAAAATAAAAGACAAAAGACTTTTAAGTAAAACTTACTTCGCTCTTCAATATGCTGCCGTTCGTCGTCTGAGTTACAATCTTCCTCTGAGGAAAAGGTGCATTCTTCCTCGCCGTCCAGAATCATCTGAAGGGAGTCTTTATTACCGGAGAAGCGTGTCATACTCAAAACGCGATGAACTATCAGTAAGTCTGATGAAGAAACTTTTTATGGCATTGATCAGGGGGCGGGTGCGCTGCATACTAGATCATCTAACGATTTACATGTGAATCGCGCCGGGGGCGGGGCGGCCGCAGCTGATTAAAGAGATAATGAGGCAGAAGGAAAAACGGTACCTCTCCTTGCTTTCAAACGGATTACATGAGTTGAAAACAATTGTTTTTTATATAAATTACTTCATTTAAAAGAGGAGATTTCAAGCTTCATAAAGACATATCTCACGTGCCTGTGTGAGAAGTATTCGCTGAGTTATGATTCATTTTCGGACGCGTTTCAGAATGGAAGGGACAGAGAGAAGGCAGAACTCGCTTCGTGTTTATTTTTCTTTATTTGGCGAAAAGCACAACACTTTGTTTTTATTGTGAGTGTACACAAAAATAATACACACTTAACAGGATAGATTGATGTATAACACAAGCATATAAGATAAAAATTAATATTTTTATTTTATTATTTTTTTGCACTCATACGGAAAAAAACGAGCCTATCGCGCCGGTTAAGACAAACCATGTGTAAATTCACAAGTCAACACCATTGCTGAGTATTTTCTCCTTAAAACTGCAGTGAACCAAAGACAGTCTCAAAAACACGGTTTGTCATTACCATATCAATAATTATAAAAAAAAAAGTTGAAATTTCGATTTGCGGGCTAAGGGGCGCCAAAACGAACGTTGTGGGAGGAGCCTATTTTACTAAAATGGCTAAAACTCGAAAAGTAAATGAGTTACACGGTTTGAAATCGCTGGTGTTTCTGACGTCACAAACTACCTTGTAACCAATCAGGTCAACGTGTGATCGTCAAGGAGTGGATCTCTGAGCTGGTGTGAGTGAGTGGAGGTGGGGCTAATTTGCATATTCATAGAACCACGTATACTAAATGAGGCAAGGGTGTAGAGTTACAGTACATTCAAGCTATTTTTAGGCATGAAGAATTTTTTCTTAAGGATTAAACGTTTAAATGTGTCATTTTGGCAGTCAGTTTTAAGGGATAAAATGATTAACTACAGGAGGACTATAAGAATTCGCTTCGGCAGAATCAGAATGATTCGTGTCTCACCTCTATGAGTCTGTCCTGCGGTTTGAGTCCAGCGCGGTCAGCGGGCGAGCCGGGGTCCAGAGCACGTATGTACTGACCCGGCCTGGACTTCTCGCTGTGCAGATTAAAGCCGTAACCCGCCTCAGACCGAACCAGGAAACACAGTCTCGGTAGAAGCTCAGATGGATCCCGTGTCGAGGACTCCGGTGAGGGCTGAACCTCCTGTGACAGGGGAAAAAACACTCTTAGGGTGTGCTGTTCACACTTGGCAGGTTTGGTTGGATTAAAACGAACTCTGGTGCGATTGCTCTGTTAGTGCATTTCATTTGAACATGTGTGAACGCTGCCTCTGAACCCTGGTGCCATCAAACAAGTGGACTGAATCCGCTGAAAAGATGGGACTCAGTCCACTTCCAAACAAACTCTGGTGCGGTTAGAATGAAATACGAACGCAACACGGACCAAAGACATGTAAACGACTCAAAAACATATGATGTCACTAGATGCAACCCTAAAAAGGACAGAATGCTCAAGCATACCCAGGTCTTCATTTGTGTGTGTGAATTAGGGATTCCTGCCGCTGTTTTGACCCCTTTACACATTTTATTAGCTCTTCACGAGTTCTCGGCTGGTCAAAATACCATCATATGTAGGTATACGCACATACAGTGAGTGCATTTAGCCCAGCACACAGCATTGTTTTGGATGTTCGGTAAGTTCAGTCTCTAAAAGCCGACCAATCAGGTTGTGGGATATCCTTATGACTTTAGGTAGCCTACGATGTTAAAATGACAATGTGAACGCTAAGCGGACCAGGACTAAACGTTTTTGTGTTTTCGGTCTGGCTCAAGCGAACCAAACTACAAATGTGAACACACCCTTATATACAAAGAAACCTAAAGTTAAATATTAGGTTGGGAAAAACACTGAGTTTTAATGTTAGATATGTTGAGTTTTATAAACGCACAGTTTCAGTCAATGTCAGAAAATTCTCTCTCCATTTACAGTCAAATCCACGACAAAATCACATTCAAAATGCTCAAATATATATTAACACCAAGAGTCATTTTCAATAATTAATGAAAGTTAATGCATGAATTTCAGGTACAATTTTGGGCATTTGGAACAATAAGTGTTCATTTAAATGCAATCAGTTTGTGTACATCTTATTTATTATCAATGCCTGTGCATCATCAACCATCAGTCCACTGCTTAAACAACACAGAAATCATGATAATTAACAAAAATAAAAATGTATTTGTCTTGTATTGTAAATACAGGGTTAATTCACAAAGAATTCCATTATTTAGATTTGAATTTATGAGTTTTCCTCATAAAAATGTGCAATAGAGGGTTACAAATGTGCTTCGACCAACCAATAACAAGAATTCTGGGAAATCTGCTATTCTTCCAAGACGGACTGGAAAAAATACACAACAATGCCACGAAGGACGTTGCCTGACAATGTAGTCCCTGGAAAACTGGAAACGGGGTCATCAGAAGAGCAGAAAGACGCTGGATGTCTGAATAACAGCAAAAATGATCATCACGTCACCATCGAAACCACAATAAAGTGTGATGATGAACATGTCATAATCAATTTATATAAGTTTTAAGCATCTGTTAAAGTCACAATGAAATATGCCATTGCAGAGGAACCCAGCATGACTTTTACTGTTAAATGTAAATTCAGTTTAATATGGAGGTTAAAAATTCAGACTCTTTGCAGATGGCAGATGAAAGTCAGCATCTGACCAAATCGAAAGGGAAATGTCCCAGTTTGTACGTGCAAAGAAAAGAAGTTTGCTCTATTTAATAATAAGAAAAAATGCGGCACTCTTGTGAATGTAAAATAGGAAAACATCATTTAAAACCAAAGAACATCTACGAGGTGTTTTTTATGGGGATTCAAAAGAGGCAGTAATGACAAGTGTCAAATGTCCATTAAGAACAGGAGTGTATGATCCATTATGCCATCTCCTAAAGAGTGACAGACAGCAAAAAACATATGTATATATATTTAAATATATATGGCATGTGATGACACTGTTTTTACTGCACTACTCAACAACTAAGTTTTAAGATCTTGATAGATCAACTTCCAGATGAACGCTGTTGTTCTCACAGTCTGTTTGTCATTTGACTGACAGGCGTATGTAAGTTGATCTCGCTGACTGCAGACAGAAGACCCCCAAAGGGACATTGTTCGGAGGAAGAACAGATTACAGCATTTCCGATACTGACACTGTCTGGATATGGTGCGTATATGATACATATATCAGAACTTACAGAATGAAACACCTCCGAGACACATGACATAGACAGACGGATGTTCAGACAAGATGTACTTTCGTCACCCCAAAAAGGAAAAACTCAGATTTTAGAGTGTGCGTCTGACTAAATTAATGTCCTTATGTGGAAAGCAAAACAAAAATAAAGGCTTTTTAAGTGTCTTACACTAATTAAGAGTATTTAGATTTTTTTAATTGGAAGAGTTTATTAAAACTGTAATATTAATATTAACAATATATAATTATTAATATATATTTTTAAATCTTTAAAAAGTTAGCATACATTTTATGTTAGCACAATTTTGTACACCAGGCTTTTACGCCTCATATAGTTTGATATAGAAAATATGGAGCTCACGAGGAGGAAAACTGAGCCCCAAATTGGGGAAAAATATGCAAATTGGTGCAGTTGCTGATATTTATTTGGCCAAAAAGTACGATTAATTTCTGATAGCTTCGACTACTTACATAAAATGCATATAAATATCAGTTGTCACTTTATATCTCCCAATAATATGTTTTAGTAAGAAATGTAACCCCTTCCCTGCCAGCATTTTTTTTATTTGATTTTTTAAGTTGCCAGCCACCACCAGCATTTCTGTTCATTTTCATAAAATTTTCATGGCCCCCAGAATATTTTGTGTGAATATTTGAACAAGCAAAATGGCTATTAGTTATAATTATTAGTTTGATGATCAAAGCCCTGTAGTTTTTATTGTGGCAGGCAAGATATATAATGCAATGCAATACAAATGATGATTGAGAGTTGAACAATTAAATGTTTCTCAAAAGCCTGTTGTATTATATTTGATACACATATTTTAACATGATTTTTCTCAAAAGTGATGTATGGATAGTCAAGTAAACTTAAGTTGCTTCAGTCCTGTAGGTGTTCATCTTAAAATATCACAAACAATACAACAGTTATTCTGTTTACTTCATAAAAAAAATAAAGAAAACATTTCAAAGCAAAAAGTCATGTGTGTCACATCCTCAAGGGATTTAGAATTATACTAAAAGGCCTTTTACTTGCTTAAAAAGTATAAACTATCAATCCGATGACAGAAGGCATGTTGTAGATTGTGTACAAGATGATTTTTCAGCAGTTTTGATCATAAGGATAATTTAGAGGCATATCGAACATGATACAGCAGGCTTCATAGGGTTAAGCACGATCATTTCAGACAGGCGAACAGGAACACTTTATTCCGCTGAATTCAGGAGCACACATCTGTCCCACCAACTCAACACAGCTGACCTCTGAGAGAACAACTACTGTTAGAAAGAAACCAGAGGAGTTTGGGACGGGTGGGAGGAACAAGCATTTCTCTGTTCCCGACACTTTCACTAATTCTAAATACCTCCGTACGGCATTATGAGTCTGGGCCACAAATAAACCTCCCAGCTGAACGATCAGCATTAGAATATTTCCATTGTCACACCCCTGGGCTCTCCCTAGCATTACGCCCACTTCCTGCAACTCCGGGTCCTGAGGTTTCTGTTCCTGGCTTGAACACGGAGATGTGTGGGATAAGTATGGGAAAACACTTGGGAGAGCAGCAGATGCGGCACAAAGCATTCCTCAAACTTCCTGTCACAATAAGACGCAGCCTGTGTGTTTCAAAGCATGGCTTGTAAAATGATACAGATGCTTCTGAATTATTGACACTAGGACCTCTGGGATTTCTCGCACGTGACTGCCATTAACCCTTTCTCTGCTGGGGCTTCCATTGCAAAACACAACACAAATTACACTGTCGTACCTCAAACATGAATTTTGAAGCGGCTGTTGTTTTCTTATAACTCTACTGAATCAATAGTAAGTAGGATTGAGAACCAAGAACAAATTACTCTAATGAATTGGTTCTTGATAATAAATCAACAACATACAGCGCAAACAGCGTAATCTGATTCTCAAACAAATGACTCTAATGAGCCGGTTCTTAAAGTGAATCAAAAATATTCAGTACAGTTCAACTAGTGTAGTCCGGTTCCCAAACAAATGACTCTAATGAGCCGGTTCTTAAAGTGAATCAAAAATATTCAGTACAGTTCAACTAGTGTAGTCCGATTCCCAAACAAATGACTCTAATGAGCCGGTTCTTAAAGTGAATCAAAAATATTCAGTACAGTTCAACTAGTGTAGTCCGACTCTCAAACAAATGACTCTAATGAGCCGGTTCTTAAAGTGAATCAAAAATATTCAGTACAGTTCAACTAGTGTAGTCCGATTCCCAAACAAATTACTCTAATGAGCCGGTTCTTAAAGTGAATCAAAAATATTCAGTACAGTTCAACTAGTGTAGTCCGATTCCCAAACAAATGACTCCAATGAGCCGGTTCTTAAAGTGAATAAAAAATATTCAGTACAGTTCAACTAGTGTAGTCCGGTTCCCAAACAAATGACTCCAATGAGCCGGTTCTTAAAGTGAATCAAAAATATTCAGAACAGTTCAACTAGTGTAGTCCGATTCCCAAACAAATGACTCCAATGAGTCGGTTCTCAAAGTGAATCAAAAATATGCAGTACAGTTCAACTAGTGTAGTCCGGTTCCCAAACAAATGACTCCAATGAGCCGGTTCTTAAAGTGAATCAAAAATATTCAGTACAGTTCAACTAGTGTAGTCCGGTTCCCAAACAAATGACTCCAATGAGCCGGTTCTTAAAGTGAATCAAAAATATTCAGTACAGTTCAACTAGTGTAGTCCGATTCCCAAACAAATGACTCCAATGAGCCGGTTCTTAAAGTGAATCAAAAATATTCAGTACAGTTCAACTAGTGTAGTCCGATTCCAAAACAAATGACTCCAATGATCCGGTTCTTAAAGTGAATCAAAAATATTCAGTACAGTTCAACTAGTGTAGCCCGGTTCCCAAACAAATGACTCTAATGAGCCGGTTCTTAAAGTGAATCAAAAATATTCAGTACAGTTCAACTAGTGTAGTCCGGTTCCCAAACAAATGACTCCAATGAGCCGGTTCTTAAAGTGAATCAAAAATATTCAGTACAGTTCAACTAGTGTAGTCCGGTTCCCAAAGAAATGACTTTAATGAGCCGGTTCTTAAAGTGAATCAAAAATATTCAGTACAGTTCAACTAGTGTAGTCCGATTCCCAAACAAATGACTCCAATGAGCCGGTTCTTAAAGTGAATCAAAAATATTCAGTACAGTTCAACTAGTGTAGTCCGATTCCCAAACAAATGACTCCAATGATCCGGTTCTTAAAGTGAATCAAAAATATTCACTACAGTTCAACTAGTGTAGTCCGATTCCCAAACAAATGACTCTAATGATCCGGTTCTTAAAGTGAATCAAAAACATTCAGTACAGTTCAACTAGTGTAGTCCGGTTCCCAAGCAAATGACTCCAATGAGCCGGTTCTTAAAGTGAATCAAAAATATTCAGTACAGTTCAACTAGTGTAGTCCGGTTCCCAAACAAATGACTCTAATGAGCCGGTTCTTAAAGTGAATAAAAAATATTCAGTACAGTTCAACTAGTGTAGTCCGGTTCCCAAACAAATGACTCCAATGAGCCGGTTCTTAAAGTGAATAAAAAATATTCAGTACAGTTCAACTAGTGTAGTCCGGTTCCCAAAGAAATGACTTTAATGAGCCGGTTCTTAAAGTGAATCAAAAATATTCAGTACAGTTCAACTAGTGTACTCCGATTCCCAAACAAATGACTCTAATGAGCCGGTTCTTAAAGTGAATCAAAAATATTCAGTACAGTTCAACTAGTGTAGTCCGGTTCCCAAACAAATGACTCCAATGAGCCGGTTCTTAAAGTGAATCAAAAATATTCAGTACAGTTCAACTAGTGTAGTCCGGTTCCCAAACAAATGACTCCAATGAGCCGGTTCTTAAAGTGAATCAAAAATATTCAGTACAGTTCAACTAGTGTAGTCCGATTCCCAAACAAATGACTCCAATGAGCCGGTTCTTAAAGTGAATCAAAAATATTCAGTACAGTTCAACTAGTGTAGTCCGATTCCCAAACAAATGACTCCAATGATCCGGTTCTTAAAGTGAATCAAAAATATTCAGTACAGTTCAACTAGTGTAGTCCGATTCCCAAAAAAATTACTCCAATGAGCCGGTTCTTAAAGTGAATCAAAAATATTCAGTACAGTTCAACTAGTGTACTCCGATTCCCAAACAAATGACTCTAATGAGCCGGTTCTTAAAGTGAATCAAAAATATTCAGTACAGTTCAACTAGTGTAGTCCGGTTCCCAAACAAATGACTCCAATGAGCCGGTTCTTAAAGTGAATCAAAAATATTCAGTACAGTTCAACTAGTGTAGTCCGGTTCCCAAACAAATGACTCCAATGAGCCGGTTCTTAAAGTGAATCAAAAATATTCAGTACAGTTCAACTAGTGTAGTCCGATTCCCAAACAAATGACTCCAATGAGCCGGTTCTTAAAGTGAATCAAAAATATTCAGTACAGTTCAACTAGTGTAGTCCGATTCCCAAACAAATGACTCCAATGATCCGGTTCTTAAAGTGAATCAAAAATATTCAGTACAGTTCAACTAGTGTAGTCCGATTCCCAAAAAAATTACTCCAATGAGCCGGTTCTTAAAGTGAATCAAAAACATTCAGTACAGTTCAACTAGTGTAGCCCGGTTCCCAAACAAATGACTCTAATGAGCCGGTTCTTAAAGTGAATCAAAAATATTCAGTACAGTTCAACTAGTGTAGTCCGGTTCCCAAACAAATGAATCCAATGAGCTGGTTCTTAAAGTGAATCAAAAATATTCAGTACAGTTCAACTAGTGTAGTCCGATTCCCAAGCAAATGACTCTAATGAGCCGGTTCTTAAAGTGAATCAAAAATATTCAGTACAGTTCAACTAGTGTAGTCCGATTCCCAAACAAATGACTCCAATGAGCCGGTTCTTAAAGTGAATCAAAAATATTCAGTATAGTTCAACTAGTGTAGTCCGGTTCCCAAACAAATGACTCCAATGAGCCGGTTCTTAAAGTGAATCAAAAATATTCAGTACAGTTCAACTAGTGTAGTCCGGTTCCCAAACAAATGACTCCAATGAGCCGGTTCTTAAAGTGAATAAAAAATATTCAGTACAGTTCAACTAGTGTAGTCCGGTTCCCAAACAAATGACTCCAATGAGCCGGTTCTTAAAGTGAATCAAAAATATTCAGTACAGTTCAACTAGTGTAGTCCGGTTCCCAAAGAAATGACTTTAATGAGCCGGTTCTTAAAGTGAATCAAAAATATTCAGTACAGTTCAACTAGTGTACTCCGGTTCCCAAACAAATGACTCTAATGAGCCGGTTCTTAAAGTGAATCAAAAATATTCAGTACAGTTCAACTAGTGTAGTCCGGTTCCCAAACAAATGACTCCAATGAGCCGGTTCTTAAAGTGAATCAAAAATATTCAGTACAGTTCAACTAGTGTACTCCGGTTCCCAAAGAAATGACTTTAATGAGCCGGTTCTTAAAGTGAATCAAAAATATTCAGTACAGTTCAACTAGTGTACTCCGGTTCCCAAACAAATGACTCTAATGAGCCGGTTCTTAAAGTGAATCAAAAATATTCAGTACAGTTCAACTAGTGTAGTCCGGTTCCCAAAGAAATGACTCCAATGAGCCGGTTCTTAAAGTGAATCAAAAACATTCAGTACAGTTCAACTAGTGTAGTCCGGTTCCCAAAGAAATGACTCCAATGAGCCGGTTCTTAAAGTGAATCAAAAACATTCAGTACAGTTCAACTAGTGTAGTCCGGTTCCCAAAGAAATGACTTTAATGAGCCGGTTCTTAAAGTGAATCAAAAATATTCAGTACAGTTCAACTAGTGTAGTCCGATTCCCAAACAAATGACTCCAATGAGCCGGTTCTTAAAGTGAATCAAAAATATTCAGTACAGTTCAACTAGTGTAGTCCGATTCCCAAACAAATGACTCCAATGATCCGGTTCTTAAAGTGAATCAAAAATATTCAGTACAGTTCAACTAGTGTAGTCCGATTCCCAAACAAATGACTCCAATGAGCCGGTTCTTAAAGTGAATCAAAAATATTCAGTACAGTTCAACTAGTGTAGTCCGATTCCCAAACAAATGACTCCAATGATCCGGTTCTTAAAGTGAATCAAAAGCATGATTTTTGCCAGTAGTATTTTATAAAATTAAATGAATAAAATGTTACAATATTGTTGTTTAATGTATATTTCATGCCAATTAGACTGTGAAAAAAGGCCAAAAATTAATTAAAAGTCCATGTAAACACTTTTTGGAATTGCATTACTTTTTTTCCAAATATTTATTCCTTTAAAGTACTAAACGTTAATGGCCCTAGCTAGAACCGTTTCCAATTCTCATCCCTACTAGTGAGCGTTACTTCACGTGTCTTCACCGTCTAGCTGTTCTTCTCACGTTTGTAGTGTGTGTGTGTGTGTGTGTGTGTGTGTATGTTGCTGATGCTCTACAGCCCCACACCCATGTTATCAGTCCAGCACAGACGCACTCCACACGCAGCACCGCCTGCAGCCGTTGACGCCTCGCAGACCTGCAGATGGACAAATTGACGCGGGCACTTCACCCCCAGCCGGAAACACAGGGGGGAGTCCCACAGATCAGAGCAGGGAGGAGACTGGAAACATATATACACACATCATCTAATTTTCTCACATCATATGGATTTTCCTACATAGAAAACAATCTGAAACGGTACTGTTTTTTTGTCCAAGAGTCAACCGTAACTATGACTCAGGTTAACCATAACTTGTGTTAAAGGGTTAGTTCACCCAAAAATGAAAATTATGTCAGTATTTACTCGCCCTCATGTTGTTCTAGACTTTCGTTCATCTTCGGAACACAAATTAAGATTATTTTTGATGAAATCTGAGAGCTGGCTCACTTCTTCATAGGCTTCTATGTAATCAATATCTGCCAGCCCAGAAAAGTTAGTAAAGACATTGTTAAAATAGTCCAAGTGACTACAGTGGCTCAACCTTAAGTTTGTCAAGCGACGAGAATACTTTTTGTGCGCAAAAAAACACAAAAAAATAACGACTTTATTCACCTATTCACTATTGGCCAGCATCACACACATGACCTGCGTCGGCCAATAGCAGACATCCCAACCTGCAAAAAGTCATTTCAGGGAGCCCCCCCCATATATATATATGTAAAAGCATAATTGATATTTACTATAGGCCCATGCAATTACTTGTTAATTATGTTAAAATATGTTCCTTTGACTATTTAAGCTGCATGTACTATTTATGTAAACTGCTTTTATTGGAACTTTAAACTGGAGTTTGTTGTTTTCAAATAGCCTTGGCAACTAGCCGGCCTGAATAATATGAAATTAAACTTGTTGAACTCACCTCAACATGTCTTTTACAATCCTTTAACCCACCATGGGCAATGCTGAAGTCACTGTTACAAACTGACAGCGTGCAAGACTGTCATTATGCTTTACTCTTATAAGACAGGGGTACACTTTAGTGTAGTCTGGCGTAAAATGTATCTTATACTTTCGTTTTTTGTGGCACTCTTCCTCTGCCATGGCGCTCCTGTTTCTAGATACACTGAACTGATTAATTCGGTTCGGAACGGGAGAAGAGATAAAAGCCCGCCCACAGTGACAATTGATTGGTTGATTTACCGAAACAGGCCAATCAGGATGCTCTCGAGCTTACATGCGCTTCATGGGCACATACGCGCAAGGTCTCTCGCTCTCGCTCCCTCTCTGCCGTGCGCGGTTTGTAACTCGCATGCGCGCTCTTGCTCGCTCGCTCTAAATTCCGGGAGATTTGAAGTCATTTGCGGGCATCAGGGAGCCGCTATCAATATGCGGGAGACTCCCGGAACTTCCGGGAGACTTGGGATGTCTGCAATAGTGAGCCTACGTTCTGACGTACAACCCAGAAGCGCTGCGCTGTTACACTACGTCACACAACTCACAGAAGAAAATGAATAGTTGAATAAAGTCGTTATTTGATTGAAAAAGTATTCTCATCGCTTGATAAACTTAAGGTCCAGCCACTGTAGTCACTTTAACCATGTCTTTACTAACTTTTCTGGGCCGGCAGATATCGATTACATTGAAGCCCATGAAGGAGTGAGCCAGCTCTCAGATTTCATCAAAAATATCTTAATTTGTGTTCCGAAGATGAACGAAAGTCTTATGGGGTTGGAACAACATGAGGGTGAGTAATTACTGACAGAATTTTCCTTTTTGGGTGAACTAACCCTTTAAGTCCTCCAAACTGAAAATCATCCATCCTGCAAAATGTTTCCCTTTAGCCGTATTCACAAGTAATCAGTTTCCCGAGCAGAAAACATCTACACGCGGCGGTGTCGTGTTACGCCGCCCCCCTCGAAGCGGCGTGACCCCTAGCCAGCATGTTGAATCAATTACACCAAATTCCCGAGCACTTGCGACATGACTTCCCCCTCCAAAAACATGTTTAGAGAGTGTAACATGCAGGTTTAACACATAATGGCCAAGTCCACATAAAGGCCAAACATGAGAGGATATGGACTACAATAAACTAAACGCTTTAAATATAATGCACATGAAGGTAAATAATTTTAATGCAGCATATTATGTTCTTGTACTACAATTTAACCCAAGTTTACAGTATAAAATTACACCTGTAGCATGATGGTGGAAATCTATGGCGGTTAGATTTTGGAAGTATTTTTAAGCATTCAGGGCAAAGTGTTACACCCAAACTGCCATGGGGTGATAACCTTTGACCTTTCCTCACAATCAGACCCACAAGGAATCTGTGAATTTCCTCAGATTTGGTCATTTATAAAGCTCTACACATCATCCACCCTTTGCACTGTTTGTTTATTTTAATATTTTGTCTAATTTGACCATCTGGACCTGCTCATAATTCTACATGATTTGCCTCTTTATATGTCACTGTGTTTTTTGTTGTGATAACATTTACACTATTGTTCAAAAGTTTGGCATCAGTACAGATTAATTTTTTTAATTTTATGAAAAAAATTAATGCTTTTAGTTAAGAAGGGCGCATTGAACAAAAGTGACAGTAAAGACATTTATAATGTTACGAAAGATTTCTATTGAACTTTCTTTTCATCAAAGAATCCCCAAAAAATGTATCATGGTTTCCATTTATAATGATAAGCAGCACAACTCTTTTCAACATCGATAATAATGATAAATGTTTCTTGAGCATCAAATCATCAAATGATAATGATTTCTGAAGGATCATGTGACACTGAAGACTGGAGTAATGATGAATGATGATTCAAATAGAAAACAGAT
>NC_138221.1:33197577-33320077 GCF_964197995.2 Scardinius erythrophthalmus
TGGGGTCCAAAACAAAGAACTGCACCCCACTGACTTTAATTGTATGGGCATTTTTTAAAACACCTTTTTTTTTGTAAAAAAATGTAAGTAAATGATGACAGAATTTTTCATTTATTGGTGTACTGTCTTTTTAAGACTCACCTAATCAGTCAAATTCCATGGAATGCACTAGGAACACTATCATTGTGGTGGTGAGTTAAGACATTTTCTTCAGAAAAATGAAAATATAGTCATTGAGCTGAAGTGTTGTGCAACAGGCTCAGGCTGTTGTCTTGCATGCGACTGTGATTTAAACACTTGAACAGGGGCGGCAGTGGCTCAGTGGTTCATGTAGATTGTCTACAAACAGAGAGGTTGGTGGTTCAATCCCCGGTTCCACCTGACCAAGTTTCGAGGTGTCCATGAGCAAGACACCTAACCCCAGCTGCTCCCGACGAGCTGGATGGCGCCTTGCATGGCTGACACCGCCGTCGGTGTGTGAATGGGTGAATGTGAGGCTATGTAAAGCGCTTTGGTGGCCATAGGTCTGTGAAAGCGCTATATAAATGCAGTCCATTTACCATTTGAACAGAGTTTAAGGGTCACAAATCAAAGCCAGCATCAATCAGCTAAGGATGGGTAGGGGTTTGTTTCTAACTCTCTGATTGCTTGTTCAGTTTGCTGTTTCATGAACATTAGTAGATTGTGAAATCCCTGGACATCTTGAGAACAGCTTCAGATGATCATGTAATTCCTCCATAATAGTAACAGCTGGAGAAAGAGCTACCCTGGAAAAACAGGGAGAAATAACCAAGCTAAAATTTTCAAATATTTATAAAGCGCTATGGAAGATCTGTACAATGGAGCTGCTGGATCAGTATTAACAAATCTCTCCTTTCCATGTAACTTTTCCGACAGCGCCTTGAAGGAAAAAATTAAAGTGAACAGGAAAGATGTAAAGAGTCCAAACATCCTTCTCGGGTTGCTGAATCTGACAATTTGCTGAGTATGACAAAAAAATTAAATAAATAAATAAATCATGGCCAATAAAAATAAGCAGGCACACTCTGGTGAGGATTTAAATATATATTTCAGAACAGCATTCTTAACTAACTTCGCAATGTTTATCTCAAACAACAAATAAAGCAAACAAATAATAAATTAACAAAACTAACAGTAAACACTAAAACTAAATAAAACAAACAAATAATGAATAAAATAATAAACAGTACAACTAAATAATACAGCAAATAAAAACAAATCATAAACAAACAAAAGAATGAACAGTAAAACACTAAATAAACAAAAAAATATATAACAAACAAACGGTGAGCAATAAATAAATGAATAAAATAATAAACAAACAAAAGAATAAACATATATCACTAAAACAATAAAAACAAAACTGTAAACAAAAAAACTAAATAAAAGAAACAAATAATATACAAACAAAAGCATTAACATTAAAACACTAAATAAAACATTAAAACAATAAATAAAACAAACAAATAATAAACGGTAAAAACTAAAACAATAAATAAACAAACAATAAATAAATGAGAATAAACAGTAAAACACTAAATTAAACACTAAATAAAAACAAAAAAACAAATAAATAATGAAAACAGTAACAATAAAGTTTCCAGATGAAAACTTTGATATACCCAGAGTTTTGTATGCGGTGCTTAGCATGATCTTCATGCCGAACTTATATTATGCTATTTTGTGAATGACATCTGTGAATATTACAAATAGTACTTGTTATTTTTGGACAGACACAGATTCTGATTACAAAGTCTATATTTCGCTCTGTGTGGACCAGCAGTCAGTGTGATTCACACAAACCCTCTTCAAACGCTGCGAGTTTAAGGTTTCTACCCCTTTCTAGAACCCCTTCCTTTATGGCTCAGGACTCCCATATCAGCTCAAACACACACACACACACACACACACACACACACGACTCCTCTGCTTCCAAAGACAGACTCAGTTTCCTGCCTGAGGAGTTTTATAAAGTCTTTACACTTCTGAACACGCTAATTTCTGACGCCAGTGATGATAACTAAGATGCTGCGTTAGGTCATGTGACCCCGGGGCTAGTTGTCACACGGAAAAGTGGAAATCAGAAACATGGAACTTGTTTTTAAGGCAATAACATACTTTTCATAAATTGTTGGTGATCACATTTATGTTGGGGTAAGATGTCACAAATTTGATATGTTGTCATTTTATACAATTTATCATCATAGACTGAAAACATGCCAATTAAATCCAAAATCACTGTTTTTTTATTTTATTTAGAGCAATTGATCATTTTATTCAGCAAGGATGCATTAATGCATTTAATGCATTGATCAAAAGTGACTCATAAGTTTACAAAATATTTCAATTTGAAATAAATGAACTTTCTATTCATCAAATTCCTAAAATAATGTATCATTTCCACAATACTGTTTAATAATAAACGTTTCTTGATCATCAAATCATCATATCAGAATGATTTTTGAAGGATCATGTGACACTGAAGACTGGAGTAATGATGCTGAAAACACAGCTTTGATCACAGGAATATATTACAGTTTACTATATATTCACATAGAAAAATGTTCTTTTAAATTGTAATAATATTTAGACTTCTTTCAAAAACATTAAAAAACCTTACCAACCCCAAACTGAACTGTAGTGTAGGTGATGCACAAAACTGGTACAATTATTTTGAATATAAATATCTCAAAAATAAAAAGTGGCTAACCAACAGTGATAAATGATAAAAGATGAGAGTTACAAAATATCACAAAAGAGCAGATCGCAAACATGACCCCATGCAGATCCAAATCACGAATGACTCAGTGCTGTAAAGTGAGTTTCAGAAGACAAAAATGATGGCAGGGCGACAATTCAAAAACCTCTTGTATCCAAGAGCAACACACAAAGACGGATAATTTACGTTAGAGGCACTAAACCTGGCTGGAACCCTGAGCAACGGTCTGATGGGAGTTTGGTTTCATGAGTCATCACTTTCCTACAATCTACCGACGTCTGGAGAAAGTCAATGGATGGTTGGAACAACTGTTAAACATCGAGAGGAACCATCGAGTCCAATGATGGGTCTGAATGGGCAACAATATCAGCCAATATGAGGCCACTAGACAGGAACACTATCCCACATATACATAGCTAAACACAGTCTAGAGTGGTTTTTTAACAACAGGATATGGCTTTTCCAATCACCAAATCCCCAAACTGGACATTTTGGAGCAGAACATTTCCATGGCCTTCAAAGAACTGGGCAATATCCACTCTATTGTTTATCCGAATGTTTATGCTGCAAACTAATCTTGGAATAAGAACCAAAACAGGTTTTATAGCTTAATTAGAACGTGATAAAGTTCCAAAAAGAACTCTTTATTCTCTAGTTCTGTACTTTAAAGAACATAGAATCCAAAACATTGATCTAAAGAACAAATGGAGCATTTTTTAATCTACAAAATAACAAAGCACGTAACCACGTGAGTAATTCAAACACCATCAAGAACATCTCCATGTCACAAACTCACACCTTTTTTCTTTTGATTTTGGGGAGAATTATGACTGAAATGTGTTTGAATTACTTGTGGTTCTTGAGTGCTTTATGGTACAAGAAATGAGGCATTTTTACTATGTTCTACCTTCATTTTCCAAGGTTTCTCTTCATATTTTATTCATCTTCATTGGCTCGGATTGAAAAAAAAATCATTATTGCAGTGATTATTATGTTTCTGGCATGTTATATGTTTGGCATCAGTTCTTCTAATCCTTCCCTTCCCTCATGTAGGAAGACACATCATGGCCATATTCCAGGATGACAATGATTCATCAGGATCAAATTGTGTAATAATGGTGGTGAGGGAACATGAAGAATCATTTTCACACATGAATCGGCATCTCTGAGTCCAGACCTTAAATTCACTGAAAGTCTTTGGGACGTGCTGGAGGGACGTGCTGGACTCTTGCATTGACAATACAAGATCTTGACCAAAAATTGATGCACCTCTTGATGGAAATAACATCCCAAAATCAAGAGGCGCATCAACGTTTGGTCAAGATATTGTATTTGTCAATGCAAGAGTCAAGTCTCCTCCAGACTTTCAATAATGATCCAATCATAGACACTTAAGCCTTTGCCTATTTAAATCCAAAGAGCGACTTGGCCGGGCAGTGTATATATGCGAGTAAAATCAAGTGTGAAGGACTTATGATGACAAGCTCTACTGATGGATTTCAGAAACAGCTTCAACACGTCTCTCTGTTTGGACCTAGTTGGCTTCTCCGATGTTAACAATTGTACTGTCACAGTCAGTATTATCGCACACACACACGTGGCTGTTACACACCCACCCTTTCACACGCTCTGTCATTCCCACTCGGCAACATCGCATTGAAACAGCACTGGATTATGTAAACCCATTTGGAAAGTGGGCTGTAAGTGAGAGCAGATGTTGGATGTGTGCATCAGGCTGAGGAAAAGACAAATATATTTGAGATCTTACACAAATATTGCATTAACAGAATAATGATGGTCATTTTTGCTATGTGATCTCTTCAAACATGACCTACACTTGCTTGTCTTTCTTGTTAAGTGCACATGTTCAATAAGCAGACTCTTAATGCCTGAACAAGCATTACACTTCAGCAATTACCTTGTCCAGCAATGTTTGTGCTACGGACATGAATGATACATCAAATCATGTGGTGTGTGCAGGAGAGATGTGCAAGTACTTCTTGTATATGATAAAACCAACTGAGCAATTTTTCCGCCTGAAAAACTATACAATAGGTACAAATATTTGACTCTGAGATTCGCTTCAAGTAAAATGAGTAACTGTACACAGTATGTGGTGTTGATGCATCAGGAATAAGACAGTCTTGGAAAGCATGAGTGGAATAATCACACTGAATCTTTTATGCTTTTAAAAGGCCAAAATCCAAGAGCAATTTTCCTGAGTATATAAGCCATGGGGAAACACGATCAATGTCCTGGAGAAGCTTGTCTCACATGCACACTTACTGCAAAACTATTACAGCGTCACATCTTGGACACCGACCAACCATGACAGAGCCAACAAGATAATATCTGAGAGTCACTGAACTCATTATTATTTAAACTCAATGAATTAACCCATTAATCCATAATTATAGCAGTATATATTATAGCCAAGCACATTTTCTCTGACACAATAGGAACAACTAACTGATAAGCTCTAAATAAACTGGATCCAACTCTGGTGATGTCACTCAGTTCAGCTGTTCCAGATGTTCAGCCTATTTTATGATGCAATGTTTACATTTTAGACCAGGGAAAACGGCCAACATATCATTGTGGATTAATCGAAAGGTTGAACAATCTTAAGGCCATGACCTGACAAACACAGATTCAACGTGTTTAATCGGCAAAAACAAGCACCCACCAACGGCAACAGATGCCGACGAGGGTTAACACACTGATCTGACAAAACTAGAGATGCGCTGATGTATTGGCCAAATGTTTCAAAACAGCCCATGACCAGGGCCGATTTTATCCTGTCAATCAAAAGGGAGCAGAAAAACATGTTCACAGTAAATCTGTTTACTGTGTGTGAAGAAAATGTCTCTTGTGTTGAATTTAGGGCAAGTTAACGAACAATAACACGTTAACAGTTAAAATATAGCGATGTTAAAGCGGACTCTTTTTGACCCTATGTTCAAGTCAGGGTTGCCAGGTCCACGGTTTTCCCTACACCAAACATTATTTGTAGCGCCTGCCATCCAACAATCGCAAAAAAACGTTGTGCTTTGTATCTTCTGTTAAGAAGCAAAGTCTCAGCTTTCAAATTATGTCCATTTTATCACGGAATTCAAACAATAAATGCCGTTTTGACGCTCTTAAATGTGCCTCGGTTCAAGTCTTTTCTTCCACTTTATTACAAGTTATAGCAAGAAAAAACATGCATTAACATCAGAAGGTATGTTGAAAGAGACAGTACAACTTACGAAATTAATCATGTCTCATGTAATCGCTTAATCAGTGTTTCAACCGAGGAAAGAGGTCAATAAAACAGCTTGTGTTATTATTGCATTTGTCGGTGCAGTGTGAATTGGCCTTTAAAAATAAAGGTTCTTTATTGGCATCAATGGTTCCATGAAGAACCTTAAAAAAACATCCATGGAATCTTTCCACTGGATAAAGGTTCTTTATAGTGGACATAGATTATTAAAATGTTCTTTACGTGGCTCTTTTAGGAACGGTTCACTGAAAGAGCGTAGTCAGATATAGTGAATGGACCCACACACCTTCTTAGGAGCTCGTGACGGAGGTTTCCTGATGGGTTTGGAGATCTCGCTTCGTTTGGACACGGATCCATTGCCCTGTTTACTGGTGGACGGAGAGGGTGAGGGGGTCGTGGCTGCAGGGCTGGTTGGGACGGCCATGTCCTCGGTGCAGGTGAGACGCAGGCTTCGGAAGTACTCGTCGGTCTCCCGGTCAACCACCAGCAGTCGGGTCTCATGTTCCACGGCTTTGATGCGCTGCACCACCTGAGCGGAAGAGACGGCAAAACTGCTCATGAACACATTTGTGCGGCTATTTTTGATGCATCAGGATTCTCTGATGAATAGGAACAGCATTTATTAACATTAAAAATGTGTTTACTGTCACTTTTGATCAATTTAATGCATCCTTGCTGAATAAAAGTATTAATTTCTTTAAAAAAAAAAATCGTACTGGGGCCAAACTTTTGAAGACGTGCTTTCCACTATACCATTCACACGGTGTTAACCGATCCTCCTGTCAAACTGGAACTGAATACATATTAAAAATTCCAAGACTTTAACATGTGCACCGTGTAGTACATGCCTGACTCTAAACACAAAGAAATATCTAGTCATATAGTCTAGGGCAGTAATGCTGTAAAGCCTCCAGCTGCTGTCAAAGTCAACACACCATTAGAGTCAATGCAACTCAAGAAATGCATGGAATTTCATTGTGCATTCACAAGTCCACATGTTTCTGATACGCAAGGCTCTTTATTTTCCATGCAAAGTTGTTTCCAAAGCCCAAACCTATTTAGCTCAAATAAATGGATATCACTCTCTGCCGTTTATACTGTCCTGTTTATATATACATACCAGTCGAAGGTTTGGACACACTGACACATTCTCATGATTGTTTGTACATTTAGAATAACAGTAAAAGTCATTGGAACTATGACGTAACTCAAATGGGAATGATGTTGTGGCCAACCCTCTTATATTTGAGTCTCTTTGACTGTCTTTAAGTCTCTTTGCTCTGCTCATTGTGCATATTTATCAACCAACTTCATCTTAGGATGCTTTTAAACACTATATAAGGATATTTTATTGAAGCATTTTTTCCCTCCCTTTAATATCCACTTAAAATTTTAGTTTTATAAGGACATTCATACAATTTATATTTGTATACAAATCTCATTTCAAGCATTACATATGATAAAATCAAAAAGTTAAGATCATGACAAACATACAAAAACGTTCAAAAGTTTGGAGTCAGTAATATTTATGTTTTTTTTTTAAATAAACAATAGAGTGAAACTAATAGTTTCAAATATCATCACTATTTAAAATGACTGTTTTATATTGTATTTTCACTTTTCAGCATCATTACTCCAGTCTTCAGCGTCACGTGATCCTTCAGAAATCATTCTAAAATGCTTATTTGAAATATAAATCTTTTCGAACATTATATACGTCTTTACTGTCATTTTTGATCAATTGAATGCATCCATGCTGAATAAAAAAAAACTTATCTTAAACTTTTGAACGTTATTGTGTAAAACTAATTAACTACATATAGCACGTAGCCTAATTACCACACAAAGCAGCATCATGGCCAGTGTAATGTGAAGTGTTATGAGGGCGGAATATGCAGGATCAGCACAGGTGTGTGTGTGTGTGTGTGTGTGTGTGTGTGATGTACCTGATGGTGTGTCTCTCTCTCCACGTTCTCGCCGTTCACCTCCACCACACGGTCACCCGCGCGCAGTCCCGATGCCTCAGCCGGGGACGCGCGCTCCACTTTCCGTATGTACTGTCCGGTTTTTCCTTTCTCTCCGTGCAGATGAAACCCGTATCCGCTCTCTCCTTTCTTCATCACACACAACCGAGGCTTCAAATCACTAGCCATTGTATTCCGCTTTTGTCTTCACATCCAAACTTGTAATAAAACCCAAGCGTTATATTCCGCAAAAAAACAAAAAAAAAAACAAAAACAAAACGAAAACTTACGGCAAAAGCATCTGCAAATGTTTACACGCAAGCATCGTTGTCGGTTCTATATGGTCAAGTAGTGCATAGTTCGCAGTGTATGTACAATAATATGCATGCAACTGCAAAACAATAATAATATAATAGACAAAAAGCAAAAAAAAAAAAAAAAAAAAAAAGTGTCCGAATCGATCAAATGCTTTCCCAAAGAGAATGCAAAAGTGGCGACTGTAACTACCTGTGGATGTTCCTAGACGGATGCACAACTCCTGTGTGAGACATTGTGCCCTCGGACAGAGAAACGCATCTGTCTGGTGCTGCTGAACACTGAGAAACTGTGTGTGGTGTGCAGTGAATAAGACCGCCCATTCAAACACACAGCAGAAATGCGCAGAGAGAGCCTTTGCATCAGTGCGTTTGGGTCCTTACACAAAGAAGAGGTCACACAATCACTTTAACAATAAAAGTGGACATATGTTTTTTTGCACATGGTAGCCTACAAGTTAAACAAAACGCGGTCTGCTATGAATGATAAAATTATCGATTGTAAAGGGAATTTGGGCATTTTAAGGTAATTGTAGTTCTGATAAGTCAACGCACAGGAAAAAAAGTCGAGAATTTGTTGTTGTCTTGCGCAACGATTTAAACTGTTACTCGGCGGAACGAGAGTCGTTACGTTAGAAAAGAAAAACGTTTTATATACATAAAAAGAAAGTTTTTCTTTTATAAACGAAATAAAGTTATAGATAAACAATTAACACTTCATTTAGTCATGGTTTATCGATATATAGCAATTGCAAGAACGTCAACGTTGTTATGGTTGTTCATGAGCGAACGCGATTTCAATTCGTTATCGTTTATTTGTTGGTGAAAATTATGTTTGAATACACACACTTTCACCAAAAAAGAGGAAGTCTTCTACACCTCTCACACGCTTCTTTTGGTGAGGGCTTAATGCCTTTATTATTGGGTCACAACCCCATAATTCGCACCCACCAAACCACTTGCCAACACAAGTCCCACTGACTCACCAGCACATGGACGGAGGAGAGAGGTGAATGACCAGAAGAGAGAAAGTATTGCTGTTTATAACACCGTCTCATGTGCAACTTCTCATAAAATATAAATAAATCATATGAATTTGAGAACATTTCGGGTCACACAACCCACATATAGGACAAGCGCGCACACATTGAGGAGAATAGCAGCCTGGTTGTGCTGCACTCTGCTGGAGAAAAAAGGAACTACTATCTATCTATCTATCTATCTATCTATCTATCTATCTATCTATCTATCTATCTATCTATCTATCTATCTATCTATCTATCTATCTATCTATCTATCTATCTATCTATCTATCTATCTATCTATCTATCCATTCGTCTATCTATCCATTCGTCCATCCATCCATCCATATCTATCCATCTATCTATCTATCTATCTATCCATCCATCCATCTATCTATCCATCCATCTGTCCGTCCGTCCGTCCGTCCATCGTGTCTGAATGTGGATTGAAAATGCAAAACACTACATTTATGAAACTCTAATTTAGTGAAGCTCTATAAAAAGTATCCATCCTTGACTTGTCTGTAGGTTCTCCCAATTCATTATTTAATAAGGGTACAAAAACATTTTGTTATACAGTCCTACCCAGTTAATGTTCATGTAATGTTCTGTGATATTGTTTCATTTTCCTCCCTAGCCTTATAAATAGCAGGTCAGCATAGCAATTGAGATGCATTGAAATACAATTTAGAAAAGAGCAAAATGCAAACTGAGGGCCAGCATTCGCTACACATTGAGATTGGCAACACTCAAACATGTTTTTCAGCAGATTTTGACCAGTTCAACCAAAGACTGCAATATCACTGGGGTCAGTGTTTCAATGTGCCAAAAAAGCATTTTACAGTACAAATAATAAAATGAATCATTCATAATACTCACCCTCCTCATGTGGTTCCAAACTCGTATGACGTTTTCTTACATAAAAAAACAACAACAAAAGGTACGACTATAAAAATATAATCAAATTCGATTTTTAGGTGAACTTATTTTAACCACTTCAGCACACTCCAATAAAAACATACAGATATCCTCAAAATTAAAGTTCTTTACTGGTACAATTCATAGTACTGTAGCCAATTTATAACGACCAAAAAAAACTAATAAAACTAAATATAAACAGACCAATTTGCACTGAAAAGCATTTTACAAAACACACCGCACAAAGTCCTATTTCTCAGCTAAAATTCTGAAAAATAAATAGTCACGAACAAATCAATAGTATTTTACAAACGGACTCTTATGGGTCAACATAGTGTTGCCCACACGGTTCTGTAAATGAACCCCTGACTTTTTAAACATATCCAATGAATCACATAGGACGTGTGCAGCTTACATTTCCTTTATAAAGACAGAACAGTGCGCTGTCAACTTTAACGCAAATGCTTGACAAAAACACAATAAAAAGGAAAATAATAATAATGATGATGATGATGATGAAGACGATGTAAAATAAACACTGATATAAGTCGATTAAAAAGGACTAATTACAATAAGTTACATTCCTGCGGAGTATCATGACTGCGCTGTGATATTACTACTGACGAGAGAAACAAACAGTTAATGAGTGAGTGTTTTATGTCCAGTTCTGTTCAAATGTACACATATTAGTCCACATGCTCATCCATAAACATCCGTTCCCGTCTGTGGAGATTTTCCATCTGAGCTCAAGCTAGTGTCTCTTACAAGTTATGGCTGTTATGAGTTTTTTTTTTTTCTTCTTTTGTACAAAAAATAAAATACTGTCTGGGTCATACTTCACACAAAAAATAATATCAGCCCTAAATGGCACATGCAAATAACACAACTGTGATTGGTAGCTTCAGTCAGCATTATACAAATAAAAAAGGACTGTTTTATGTTTGTTTGTTTTTTTGCATCATCACATTATTGGAAAATTAAGAACATTTCCCTACAAAATGACATTATTATAATGCAAAAGAAAAATGGAATTAGAATAAATTCTCAATAATAATATTAAAAAATGACACTCAATTGTAATATTTTAAGCTGTATTACAATTTAAGACAAATGAAAAAGCAGTAAAACAAAGGCTATCATAAATATATAAAAAATAAAAACTTTTTAAATAATATATACTTTTGCATTACAGTAATAAGATTTTCTTTTTGTTGCTTAAATTTAAAAATAATATCACAATGCAAAAAGACAACAAAACTTAGCACTAATATAAGATTGATTTAGTAAAAATAACTTTTCAAGGGGGAAATATGACCCAGACATATTCTCATCAGGTTAAGTGGTGGTAAAGGTTTCAATAACTTCCCTCTTCCTGGGACCTTGCAGACTAGTCAAAGCGGCATTGTCCAGTGGACGAGGCTGAAGTCGGATACTCGGATACTTACATTAGTCCTCTGTACATTGAGAAAACAAAAGTAAAATGAGAGAAGCGTGTTCTGTCTGAAGGCACAGATACCTCTACGGGGCAGGAGCGTAACACGGGGCCCGGCCGAAAGGGCATGAATCAGTGCAAGAACAGGGAAGTGGGAAGGAAACAAGTGGAAATCCTTAGCTTAAAACGCATGGCTCTTTCCCGCTGTGCTCCCTGTAACTCTGTTTCGGCCATCATTCGTATTAAAAGTCTTAAAAACGTAGCTTGCGAGCCCAGTTTCACCCGAGCTGCAAAGTCCAAGCGTTTCCTATATGTACATAAAGGGTGATATGGTACTGTGCAGTGGGGCTTTACTGAGTGTGAGGTTTGCCGTGGACTCTGAAGCGATACAGGCAGGTGTAATCGGGATGACCCCAGTTCGACAGCACGCGCATCTCGATGATCTGAAAGGCCTTGTCATTCTTCTCCTGGGAAAGAAAAAAGGCAGAATAAAACAGTCAGCATTTCAAACCCTAGTAAGCTGCTCTGCTGTCTACATAGGCAGCATACTAACTAAAACACAACTACATACATGACTGGTACAGAATTTACTATTCTTTCCAATTGAGTGTGACACAAGCATGTTGCTAAGCTAATACCACTTGATTTTTTATTAACGCATGGATTCTGGGACATGCAATGCTGAATTTGGCCAAAAAGAAAAGTACATGTTGCTAAGCTAACGACAAAATACTAGGAAACACATTCTGTGTTTTCCATTTTATTTTTTCTGGATTTAGTTTTAATGGTTTAATTACATTTTATTAATCAAAAAGGATGTCTATTATTACATTCATTAAACTTGATAATTTTAACTAATTTTTGATTAAAATTTGAACAATAATTACACCCCTTGAAATGTGTATTATTTAGATTTTTCTTGATTCTGTTTCATACAAATTTATTACCAAAAACAGCGGTAATCAAATGAATATATAAAACATTAATAATGTAATGAAATTTTTAAAATGTATCTAAATAATTTTATTTCTTGGCAAAAAAAGTGTTGCGCAGTAGAGGTTTGCCTTTTAAATATGGTTGAAAAATTGTGAAAATGTTTTAATAAACTTTTATTATTATTGTTATTATTACCTTGAGAAGCAAATTCTACTGTACAATAGTAATATACAGCATTTATTTAATAATCTCCTCAAGTTAAAACAAACTTTGTTTGGGTTGTAGTGAAGACATTTGAGTTTCGGTGTGTATCTGATGTAAGTTTTATCAAATGAAATGATAAAATACTGGTCAAGGAGACACATATATCAATAGCAGTCTTTTTGTGGTTTAATACTGTATTCACAGACACTAGTCTATATCCCGATTCGATTAAGTGTTTAGCCCTACTTTTGAATGATCCACATTTGACCAAATTACGTAACATTCCGTGTCACTCCGTGAATCTGTCCACATTTTCTGCATCGTGGAAATCACAGGACTCTAACCTCTGCATGGGGAGCACATCTAAGTTATCTAGTATGAGTTCATTTCATTCCAATCCCTCTCTTTTTAAGAGGTCCATTCACACCTTTCCACCAGTTTTTCACTAACCCTGACACTATAGAGCTGGTAAGTCCCGCCCCTTCCGCTAATCCCCCTGGACCTCTAGGTTGAAAAATCGTCAATGCAAGTGAATGTGAGAAAATAATTATTTTCTGGTCCCGTTTGAATTGTGCCATGAATGTGAACATATGTTGTCTGTGAATTTGTTATATAACTTTTCATGTTACGAGTTTGACAGTATATGGTATGATTCTTCGTCTAGCAGTTGTGGAAAAGACATAACGAGAAAGACTACATGTCGCCTATGTGACGTCACCCCATAAAGTTGACTTACCCGTGGTTTTCGCCAACCTCAACGATTTTGTCCTCTCCCTGAAAGAAGGCGGTGAAGTGCACCAAGGACACATGTCATGTTTAGCGGGATCCGTGAGCTAGTGTCCGTGTGCGAGTGGTGTTGACGTTTCAAATGCGTCGAAAGCAGCGAAGAGTTGTAGTCCACAAAGTGCTCTCACACAAAGTCTAACCGTATCAAACTTCTACCCTCTAAATTGTAGCATTCTTTACACGAAAAGTTATATAAAAAATTCACAGACAACATATGTTCACATTCATGGCACAATTCAAACGGGACCAGAAAATAATTATTTTCTCCCATTCACTTGCATTGACGATTTTTCAACTTAGAGGTCCAGTGGGGTTAGCGGAAGGGGCGGGACGTACCAGCTCTATCGAGGAGCACTGGACATCATACAACTGCAAATTCTGTATGTGTATATTTTACCATAATTGGAAAGATCTGGAGTGATTCTCCATCTTCTTGATAGGTGTAGTCACCCAGCAGTTTCCCTTCTTCCTGGTATTCATCATCCAACCCCTGCAGATACAGACAGCAAGACTTACAGCACGCCACATGTGACTATACACCACTTCTTAACACAAAAACACATTTGTTTAAGCATCCAGCTAGAAATATGTGTGAGTACATGCTCATAAACCAGACATAAGCACGCATTCTTACATAGACAGAGAATCGGCGAGGTGCGCTGGTGATGTTTCCCGAGGGAGAGAGGCTTTTGGGAATATGCTCCAGGCAGAAGGAGGTCGGGATCACGCTTAAAGACAGCCTGATCACCAGATAACCCTGGGAGCCTTTAAATGCCCAGCAGTTTCCAGGGTACATGTCCGGCTACAAGGAAGACAGAAATTCACATCATTCATCTTTTTTTGTGTTGTACATGTAAGTTGAAAAATAACCTGATTATTTCATTTGTTTCTTTATTCTATTGTTTGTCATTTGCTCTTATTTTACTACTGACTACTTGTGTTAAAAATGTTTGAACTTTATATTAGTTAGGCTAGCAGTTTTTGTTGTGATATAAAATCGAGAATTGTGAAATTTCACTAGTATGTATGTCATAACCTTATTTATTAAAATAAAATCACTTTTTTTAGTGGCGGGGCCAGTAAAAATCCTTATCGTTGAGCCCTGCTATACTAAAGGAACAGCTAAATATAATATTTATTATAATGGGTTTATGCAAAGATTTTTTTAAGTTAACTTACATTAAATGTTGTTATATTTTCTAAAGCCTAAATATTAAAAAATTATGGCATTTATTTATACTGTAATGTTGAATGGCTATAATTACTTATTTCACCCCCAGAAATTGTAATTAGTATAAAGATGCCATTAAACAAATCTTTGTGTTGTTTCTACATTGATTTGGAGATTCACTGTAAAATTATTTATTACAATATAAAAATACATTACAAATGAGTGCTGATACTCTTACGTTTATATTCATGGACTTAGTTGATGCTGATATCCAAATCAACTTAGATAAAGAATACATTTTATCTGGGAATCGAACCCATGACCTTGACATTGCTAGTGACATTCTCTACTGTGTGATGCTGGTTCAGGTAATCTATCACTTCAAGTTCAGTACAATGTGTGTGTTTAGGTCTGTACCTGGATGACGGCACGTGGAGACTGCGAGAAGTACCACAGTGGGATCCCAAACAGGCTCATCAGTGCCGTCTTTGTCTCGTACGTCTCGGAGCAGCGCGTGCTGAGTATGCTGCCACCTGCCAACACACATCAGTCTTGTGTAAAAATGTCTTTAAAGGGCCAGCGATGTTCATATGTACGTGTTACATCTGTAGATGTGCTTACCTCCAGACTCCAGAGCGTAGTCCACCTGTCCGGTGCGATCCTCGGAGTACAGCCTTAACGCACGCTGGACAATCAACTGGACCTGCTGAGATTGAGGGGAAACACAGTTGGTATTATTTCAGGGATTTTAAAGGCATTGTAGGTAAACATACAAATGAACGAGAAAAAAACAGTCTCCTTAAATATGGCCTATTAAATTAACTTCAATTTGTGCTAAAAGCTGCCATAAACGTTCTTTCTTCTTCACATGATCAAGTCATTCACATTCTAACAGGGGTCATTTGATGTGTAATAAACTTTACATCTGTTGTTAAGATATGACATTTGAGTCTACTTCCAAAGAGCAAGATACATAACGCAACTGCTCAACAGTTTGGAGTTGGGTAGGATATTTTGTAATGCCTCTTTTTTGAAAGAGAGTCTCTTATGCTCAGCAAAAATACAGTAGAACAGTTAATATTGTGAATTATTGTATTATTACAATGTAAAAGAACTTTTCTATATTAATATATAATAAAATGTAATTTATTCCTGTGATCAAAGCTGAATTTTCAGCATCATTACTCCAGTCTTCAGTCACATGATCCTTCAGAAATCATTCTGATATGATGATTTGCTGCTCAAGAAACACTATTATCATCATCAATTTTGAACTGTATGCTGCTTAATATTTTCGTGGAAACCGTGATACATACATTCAGGATTCTTTAATAGTTCAAATCTTTCAAAAGACAAGCATTCATTTGAAATATAAATCTTTCGTAACATTATAAATGTATTTACTGTCACTTTTGACCTTGCTGAATACAAGTAATCATTTCTTTAAAAAAAAAATACTGACCACAAACTTTGAACGATAATGTATAATTCACTCTAAAAAGTAATTCAGGAGACCTGTTACCACAACTTCCAAGTTTAAAAATTCTAATTTATTGATCCGTTTAAGTTTCAACAGTTATTTTGTTGAGTTAGGTTGACTTAAAAGTTAAACTACTTGAAGGCAAACACTACATTGACTCCATAAGCAATGACATCGCTGAAGCCAGTGAAAAGTATTTTCTTACTTGTTCATTAAAATTACAAGCTAAATAAGTTACATTTAGCATATGCTATTCTAGCAGCAGATTTTAGGTCAAATAGATAACATTAATTGGTTCCATGGCTACAGCTCAACTATTTGGAGCGACTTCATTTTTTGAGTAATCAACTTAAAAATTTGCGTTTGACTTAGAGGAACTTAATTTATAATATAGGGCCGGTTGCATAAACCTCAAAGACTAGTCTTACAAGTTAGACATCAATTTATTTTCTTTAAGATGGTTCATAGCTTTTTTAAATCAGTTACATAAAAACGTAGATACGCCTACTTTGATACCAAAAACTAAGACTGACTGCCCCTGACTAACTGCTAGTAGGCCATACTAGAACTTAAGACACTGTCTTAACATTATGGCTATGTTTATGCAACTGGCCGCAAAATGTAGTTTGTTGGTTGAACACAATTTCATTCGAAATTGTCATAACTAAAAAAAAAAAACTAATGCAAAGTGTTGCATTAATTTTTTTAATTAAGCCAACATTATTTTTTTTAGTTTTGTACCTCCTCTGACATCCCAGCAGCCCCAGCAGCGTGGGCGACAGTCTGAGTAATTGTTTCAGCGGAGGACTGCTGCTGTTTGCTCTCCTGCATCTGAAGAGACAGCTTTCCCAGAATGCTGCGCTCCAGGGTCATGAGGGTCGCGGTGAGGTCAGAGGAGCGTGTGTACTGAGATGCCAGCCACGGCAACAAGGGCTCGGGAATCTCCATTTCACCCCCGTTTTGGCCATACAACAGAGCGTACAACTCTTTTTTCACCTGTGCCGACACCTGGGGAAGAAATCAGAGTATATATATGTATAAGTGAAAACCGCAACACAGGATAAGCGTATTATATACCGTATAAACACTACATACCGTTTCATGTATGGTGTCGAGCCGGTCGCATTTCCCTTGACATCCTATCACCCCTTGCAGGTCTGCTCTGATGCGGCCCAGCTCCGCTTCCAACCTCTGAACCTCAGAGAGCAAAGCATCATGGTTCTCCTGAGACACTCCAACACTGTAGAGCAAAAGCCAAGAGCAGACATTAATACTGAGACAGGAAGTGCGCAGAACTGCTACATTTGCTGGTGATTTTTAGCATGTCTACCTGACGGAGGCCTGTGCTGGAGTCTGCCGTGTTACATGGATTTCCTTTGAATGAGAAGAGAATTGAGAGAGAGTTAGATGAATGAGTGTAATCAATTATTACAAAGATTTTATTACAAGAGCTAGAATGAAATTCAAAAGTTTGCGGTGAGTAATTTTTTAATGAAATGAATACTTTTAACATTTAACATTCATCAGAAATGTTTCTTGAGCATCAAATCAGACCATATTAGTACGATTTCTGAAGGATCATGTGACACTCAAGACTGGAGTAATGATGCTGAAAATACAGCTTTGCTCACAGGAATAAATTACATTTTAACATGTATTCACATAGAAAACAGTTGTTTTAAATAGCAATATTTCACTATATCACTGTTTTTACTGTATTTTTGATCAAATAAATGCAACCTTGGTGAGCAGAAGAGACTTCTTTAGAAAATAAAAAGTAAAAAGTAAAAAAAAAAATAATAATAGTAGTTTATGCCTTTTTTATTATCAGTTGGCACTTTCTTTTACTGGCTCTATATTCTCTTACAAAATACTGTGATGAATGTTGCGATGGCAAGAAATAATTTCTGAGTCCGAGGACAATGGAAAACAATCTCTAAATTGTAATTGCAGTAATTCTGACAAAACATGAAGGCCTCAAAAGAGTGTGTGTGTGTGTGTGTGTGTGTGTTCTACCTCAGTTCTAGCGTTCAGGTTCTGAAGCCGAAGTTCCAGCTCGGCTAGTCGAGCTTCAAGGCTCGTCTGATGCTGCACACGCTGTTCCTCAGTCTGGAACACACAGTGAGAGAAAAACAACTACAGATTAAAAAGATAGTTGTGGGTAAAATAATGCCACTGGGGACAGAGGGAGGCATGGATTGTACATAAACACAGCAAAACAAGCAAAATGCCTTTACAACTTTTTTTTAACAGTTAAGGCCCCGATATACTCATGGTAAAGCTCTTTCTCATTCTTCGTTTAGGGGTAAAGCGAAGTTCGAAACGTGAGCAGTGATATACTGTTATGGAACATCTTGATAATTCTCACCTCCGTCCTGCTGACCGTCTCTCTCTCCATCTCTCCCTTGAGTGCGCTGAACTTGGGCTCGAGGAGCTGCGAGACCCACAGGCCGAGACTCTCTCTGTCTGTCTGAGTGTTTATCTGGTCCTGAAGGGCCTGAAAGGAACCCACGGCCTCCTCATGCTGCTGCTTGGCTTTCAGCTCCCCCTGCTGGACGCTTTCCCACAGTGACGCCACACGCTGCTCGAGTCGAGCCAAACGCTCGCTGTCAATAGACTCCGATGCAGCCTGACAGGGTTCAGATTAGAATTAGATTCAAATTCATGTACTTTATAAATATCAGATTTGACTTGGTCCTGGTTCGTTACCTGAGGGATCGCTGAAGGTGGGATGCGTTGTTCTTCAAATAGTGGTTCTTTTATAAAAGAAGGTAGTGCAGGTAAAGAGGGAAGAGATGGCAGAGAAGGGAGGGAAGGAAGTGATGCGAAAGAGGTGACCGCTGTTTTCCACTCTGTGAGGTTTACAGCTGGCAGGAAGGACAGAGCGACTGGGGGACCGAGATACCATAATCCTAAAAACAAGAGAGAAGAAGGAAACCTTGGAAACAGGATCTCTAAATATCACAGATCGTACAAGGAGTTTATGGACTTTCTGGTACTAAAAACACAATCGTAATAGCTTTTAAAGGCACTTCTGTGATAATGATTTTTAATTTAAGTTGCTAAGGCATTTCAGGGCAACAACTTCAACTTCACATCAGCGTTTTGAGGAGGGAGAGAGAAAGAAAGAAAAAGAGAATGTGTGTGTTTGTGCAATCTTGGATAAGTGTGAAAGCAGAATAAGCAAAACCATCTGGGTAGAAGTACATATGATTGCACAAGTGTGGCTGTTTGTTAGTGCCAGTGGTTTTGTGAAGGAATGTCTGGATCATTACGAAGGTTTCTGTGCCATTAGACTCACAAAAAGGAATCGCAACAACAAGGACTGTCTTCAATAGAACTTGTCTGTGTGTATAAGATTTAAATAGGAGAAAGTATTTTACCATATAAAAAACGCTACACACTGAAGTGACATGCTTTTGATTACCACAAAAGCACGTACAACAATAGCCTATCAAGCAAGTGTGCAGCAAGTTCAATATACATTTAAAATATGCAAATACACGGTCACAGAAGTATAACAACAACACTTGCAAACATTGCATGAACTAATATGAGTCTACTGAAACAGAATTTTTCTCCAAATATACAGTTTCTTTTGTTTCTGAAAGAAACCTCTTATGCTAACCAATGTGGTTTATTTATTTGATCAAGAATACAGTAAAAACAGTAATATTGTGAAATATTATTACAATTTAAAATAACTGTTTTCTATTTGAATACATTTTAAGGTGTAATTTATTCCTGTGATCAAAGCTTATTGTTCAGCATCATTACTCCAAGTCTTCAGTGTCAGTTCTAATATCTTCAGTTCTAATAAGATGATTTGATGCTCAAGAAATATTTATTATTATCAATGCTGAAAGTTGTACTGATTCATAGTTTTGTGGAAACCATGACTTTTTTTTTTGGATTCTTTGAAAAAGAAACATTTTGTAACTTAATGAATATCTTTATTTTTGATTCATTTAATTTAATCTTTGATGAATAAATACATTACCCTAATAAAACAATAAAAACCCTTTTGAACAGAGTTATGTGTATACACACACACACACACACACACACACACACACACACACACACACACACACACACACACACACATGTCTGGTTTACTATCTTTGTGGGGACTCTCCATAGACGTAATGGTTTTTATACTGTACACACTGTATATTCTATCCCCTTACTCTAACCCTACCCCTAACCCTACCCATCACAGAAAACTTTCTGCATTTTTACATTTCCAAAAAAACTAATTCTGCATGATTTATAAGCTTGTTTACCCATGGGGACCTCAATTTAGGTCCCCACTGTAACACGAGTCCCCATGAGTCTGTGTGCATTCAGGTTGAAGTCCCCACCGGGATAGAAAAACAGGTACACACACACACACACACACACACACACACACAAGCAAATGTGGTTACTTCTGCTTGGTGTCAGCATGAGAATAGCAGGTAGGGACTATTTTCATGTAAGTAATATAAGCAAAAGGTCTTCCACCTGGAAAAGTATTCCCACCTCTAAAGGACAGTTTAGACTTTTATTTTTATTTTTATAAAATTAGAATATTTTAATTTCTTTCCAGATTTTTTTACACTAAGTGCATGTAAGAGCATGTAACAAAAATACATGCTTGGGTTCATCACTGTAAAAGTGTTTTCCATTGGTCTATACAGCATCTCATAGATTGAATACATTGAAATTACATTGAAATTCAATAAATTGTATTACTCCTTTATTATTAAATACTAATAATCCTTTAATGACAATATCAAATCTCACCGAACAGCAGCAGCAAGGGTAGCAGAAACAGAAGAAGCTTCAGTAGTTTGGGCAGACACCTGACAGACAGAGAGAGAGAGAGAAAAATACTGTCAAAAAGATATATATTTAGATATATATATTTGCATCCTGACCAACGAGTTAGTGCTTAATATCCAGCAATATTATGGATTTGACTGCACTTTACACTATCAGATGAGAGAAAAAGTTGAACTAAATTCAGCTGAATAATGACACTGTGTTTTGCATCATCAACCCTGTTATTGAACTGAACTGTCAACCCTGAACTGACTGGAGCTGAATAACGGCACTATTGTCTTCAGTAGAGCTGCTCAAAGCTGAACTGAACTTGTTACGTAATAAATGAATTTTACAGTTAGAGAACTGAATCAACGCTGAAATGAATTGAGCTGAATAAGGATACTTTTATCTTTTTAGAGCTTGTCTCAAATTTGATAAAGTTTGCATCAGTGATTGTTATATCTCAGTTTATTACAGTGAAGCTACTTCGAAACAATTTCTATTGAATAAAGCGCTTTAAAATAAAGATGACTCGACCTGACTAGAGTATATAAAAAATAAGCAAAAGCACAATATTTACATAAAGGCCCAAACACTTTTAACTTTTACCTGGTGAGCAGAAAGACGTTGATCAGGGACATGAGCGCCACCAGCTGATACCATCCTGTTCCCAGCCACCAGAAGGCGCCAGTCGCTGCTTTCCCTGTTCAGAGCAGAAGAGGAAGTTAAACGGAGTGATGGTTAGTCCATGTTACACATTGCCAGGTTTAAATGATTGAGGGAAGAGAATTATTAGTGAAAGAATCAGATACAGAGATGGATGCAGTCGAATCACCAGAGCTGAAAAGTTGAGGAAGGAAGTGCTGGTTAAAATGATTTCAGTCTTCAGAAAGAAGTCATATGGGTTCACTGAGCTAAAAACTACACTGATGTGAGAAAGAGAGGGAAGTGAGAGAGAAAGGCGAGCATGCTGGAGTCTGAATCATATCGACCTGGAGAACACACTGCCAACCACAGCACGGACTTCAGCTTCCGAGTCACAAACGCACCGGCAGAGCCGAAGCTTCGGCAAACCCTCAGGAGACCGTAACCTGAGTTAACCAGAAGACATTCAGACAACATCCTGCTATCTTTCCCACAAATTTCATTCTAGTGTCTTACACCTTAGCGAAGACTTTCACTGAACAAATGGATGGAAAACACAAGTAATGTCATGAAAGCTTACAAAAAGAAAAAACACAAAAACGTCTCTCCTGAAGCGAGACACTGAAGTCGGTGTCTACTAGGAAGGTGTGTAAAGATCTGAAGGTGTATAACCTGTGTAAGAAACAAGGGCCCACAAGGCTGTGAATACGTGGCGGGTGAAGGAATAGCGTTTATGCTCCATGTGTGTTTCCAAGTGTGTTTCCATGTGCTGCTTCCCTTTGCAGTCATCGCCTGTAAGTCAGCAGTGACGACATCAACATCAGCATCACAACTCATGGAAAGGAAGACAACTTGTATGAATAAAGTCAAGAATATACATTTATTAAACATATATTCAGAATCATACACTACCGTTTGGGGTCAGTAAAATATATATAATTTTTGAAAGAAATTAATACTTTTTTTCAGCAGCGATTAAATTGATTAAAAGTGACAAAAACATTTATAATGTTACAAAGAAATGCTGTTCTTTTAAACTTTCTATTCATCACAGAATCCTGAAAAAAAAAAATATTAAAAATATTAGGCATGAGTAAATATTGATCATAATAAGAAATGGTTTGGAGCACCAAATCAGTATATTAGATTGATTTCTGAAGGATCATGTATATATATTAAATAGTTCTTTTAAATTGTAATATTATTTCACAATATTACTTTTTTTAATGTATTTAAAAAAAAATTAAAAAAATTCAAACCATAAAAAAAAAATCATACTGACCCTAAACTATTAAATGGTAGTGTATGTTAAAATATCAATCTATAAAATAATACATTCAAAATGACTGAAAACATAACATACATCATGTAACTAATAAAAAAAACCCTACTAAGATGTAAAGGCAGGAAGTGTCTGATAACTCATTTATTGTCCCAATGACACTCTGCTTGACAACATTGAGTGGACAATTTGTCGTCCTTTAACTCATAAGAAAGGACCATCACATGCTCTGTTGACCATCAGACTTAGGTTCTGTCCTTAAAGTAGCCATTCAAAAACAAATGACCCCACAAAAATCCTGTTGATGCCCTTTCACTACTGAAAAATGTCTGAAAATTTTGATGGTTCATTAGCAGTAGTTATTTTGTAAATGTCTGCCGCTGAATCTGCTTGTGTGCTGAAGGACTGTGTACTTACAGAGGGAGCCGTTGAGATTGAGATGTCTGTCTGCGGTCACCAGATCTCGCACGTTCACACTGCCACAGTAGCTGTCATGAGCTGAAACACACGTACCACAAAAATCAACCCCTGCTAACCTAAAATCCCAGCATGCATTTCACTTCATTCAAAAGAGCAAGAGGGCATGAATTTGCATATAATTTGCATATTATTGGTCTACTTTCAAACATTCATGGTGAATCAGAAATACAGATGTTCCACAACATATAAAAAAACATGAAACAAGCACAATTTTATGGTACATTAAGTGTTTTAAATTATGGAGAAGCATAAAAACGGTAGCGATGTTTGCTAATTGACTAGATGGATGTCCTCCTCACCTGTCCTATCATTGTTAACACTGTTCAGAGAGGTGGTCATAGCGGCATCTACAGCTGTCTGATGCGCTGAAGACGCGGAGTACGGTAAAGTAAACACCGTTTCCCCCTCCTTCCCGTCTGCGTGAAACGAGCAGTCCTTACAGATGTAGCCATTAGCCAGATTAGCGTGCGCTTCCGTTTTACTGGCATCTCCATTCTCCAACAGAGAGCTGTGAGCAATTCTTTGTCTCCGTGCTGAACACAACATTTGGAAAAATAGATTTATAAATAGAAAAATAGAGAACAGATTAAAAACAAGAGTCAAAGCACACTGTTAAAGAAGCCATTTATGCCCTTTTACAAACTCTTGATTTTGTTCCTGGGTCTACTAGAATATGCAATGTACTCCGATTGGTTGGCTGGGCCAGTGTGTTGTGATTGGTTAACCGCTTTGAGTGCGTTTCAGGAATGTCACGGCCCTTAACATAAAAACAAGTTTCATCACAATACTAACTCAACCAGGCCTGGCACATTTATTTTGCGTATGCCTTAAGTGGGAATTATTTAAATGAGGAACACTGTGACATGTTTCCCCCTAGAAAGAAAACTCAAGACTACAATTGAGGCTTTCAGGGATTTCAGAAACAGTGTGCACTGATATAGAGAATAACTCCCTTCGGAGTGACTTTGTAACTTTGCAGAGCTTTTTCATGCTCAAACAGCAACATTACACACTAAAGAAAGGTGAAAATGTAAAAAAGGTCCTTTTTAAACTGATGTGAAACACAGAGGACAGATGATGACCTGGCCTAGAGTTATTTACTCTGCTAACTAAAACAAAATCTTGAACTTTAAACATAAACAGTTGTTTATGCATAGTTTATATAGTCAGGCTTATATAAGCAAAAGCTACAGCGTGACATTTGCCTAAAACAACAACAATTACATTTGGCCAGTTTTCACAAACTTTATGAATAAGCACTTATGCAGAATTTAAAATGTAAATGTGTTTTGACTTCATGTTGTCTGTGGGTACTCATGAAAGGCCACTGACCAGAGTACATGTGTGTGGCAGAGTTCTGTCTGAGCGTGGACTTGTCCAGCAGGCTGGAGATCAGAGACGCATCACTGGCTGTACTGTTGAAGCTCAGGTCTGATGTGCTCTGATCGTTCTGTGGAGTCTGAGTCACGCTCTGAGACTCGTACATGGTCGAGCCCTGCTGCTGCCTCCGGCTCCGCACAGACCTGCGGGACAAAATACACTAGGTCATAACATTTCAAAGTGGGGATCACTATGCACTTCTATTACACCCTAAACAAAGTCATTTGTTGCTGCCACAATTCCTCATGTGGCATATGGAAATATGTAAGGCATATTTTCCTCTGATAGTCAGGATCATGAAGGAAGATCACATGATCATTAATGGCAAAAGTCACTGTTAATTTTTGCTAATGGAAGGAATTCGGTTAATCTATATATGTTTATATATAGGGCTGGGCGAATATGGCCAAAAAAATAAAAAAATCACGATAATTTTTTTTATATCAGTCGATATCGATAATTATATTACGATAAATGTCAAATCTTTATTTCTTTCAAATTTAAAGGCAGATTTTTGCTCCTAAGTGAAAGTTGTAGAAACCAGAGCGTTAATTGTGGTTTTAAACTCTTTATTATCAGAACATATCATGACAAACACTTGCCAAACTGGTGAACATTTCACAAATCTGAGGTAGAACATTCAAATATTTGTCATATTCCTTAACTAAATAAATATCTTTATTGGACTTTCTGCATGTGCAAATTTTTTGGGGGGTAAAATGTAATATTCTGACTGTTTGAGTTTTATCAAAATTAACCATTGGTCATCCAGTATCATGCATTTAGATCATGATAACCACAGATAAAACCAGGCATAGCGTATAGCTCCTCACTATCATGGCAAAATGCAACTTTATGGTATTTGTATGAAAAACAGTAGCCTAAATACATTACTAAATACTGTAATTATATTCCATTAGTCCTTTAATACATTGTCTGCATTAATAATATAATACAATTCAATATGTATATCCCACAATTCATGGTGCAGTTAATATTACTAGGCAAACAGTAAATGCATGGTAAATGATGGGAATTTGTAGACGGAAAAGCCTTCAGACAGTATCGTTGCGCACAGCGTTCCTCCTGTTTGTCAGCGCTGTTTCATCTGCCTTTAAACTGGTTTAAATCACTGAGACATTTGTGTTCTTCGCTAAATTCAAGCGCTTCTCACTGGACCTCGTGACGAGACCAATCAGAGTAAACCATAAACGCATCTGCTCTCGTGAGCTCGCGCTCGCGCTGCCGTTTGGACTTTGAGACGAGCGAATAAATGGTCCGTGTGGCACGCGGTTCAAATGAGTTTCGTCCCGCTTTTGGTGCATAAACATTATCGAACATTTATCGAACTCTTGATATCGTTTTATCGAGAAAAATTATATCGCGATAATTATCGTTATCGTTTTATCGCCCAGCCCTATTTATATATATAAAAAACATATTTTTTTTAAAGATCTCTTATGCTCACCAAGGCTGAATTTATTTGAATAAAAATACAGTATACATTTTGTGAAATATTATTACTAAGCAAAATTATGTAATATATAGTAAAATGTAATTTATTCCTGTGATCAAAGCTGAATTTTCAGCATCATTACTCCAGTCTTCAGTGTCACATGATCCTTCAGAAATCATTCTGATATGAGGATTTGCTGCTAAAGAAACATTTCTTATTATTAATGTTGAAAAAGTTGTGCTGCTTAATGTTTTTGTGGAAATTGTGATACATTTCTTTCAGGTTCTTTGATTAATAAAAAGACAGTGCTAAAGTCCAGAATTTATTTGAAATACAACATTTTTGTAACACTATCAATCCTATTGCAATCACTTTTGTTGAATTTAGGATATAAGATATAACATTTGCCTTGAAGGATGAAACACCGTTTTTTACACACACACACACACACACATATACAGTACTGTGCAAAAGTCTTAGGCATGTTAATACCCTTGTTTTTTTTTAGCAATATTTCAATATGCTCTTTTGAACGGTCGTGTATTGGGTCAACGTTGTTGGACATTTGTGTCAAATTAAACATCCTGTTCACTCTGACTAAAAGCTTTGGGGTTTAGGACATATCATATTTCTAGACTGGAGCCTGCATCACCCACACAGCTAAACATATCAGAAGCATATGCACTAACCACTATGCAAAAGCTTTAATGCATCTATTAATTAATACTATTTATTGAAAGACAAAATACTACTCGTCCACTTTATAAAAAAAAAAAAAAAAATTCAATAAATGTGCATGCTTAAACTTATTTATTGGGTCATTAAACTGACACAAAATTAAGTACTGGCAGGTAAGTTGTACGAACTTGCTGTAAGTCATGTCAAATATGTGCTGCCGGGCTGATCGCACAAACATATCTTTTGGGGGGGATTTCTGTAAGGTTGAAAAGATGGTATTTTCACTATGTCATTCATTTTTCTTCATTCATTTAACTCAAGCACTAACATGTCAGTAATTGCAGGACTTACTAGTGCAAGTTGTAATGCTAAATGTCACTACTTGTATATTTCTTAAATCTAAAGTTGCAGAATAGCATAATTCAATGCATATAATAATACATTTTAAGATGAACCTCCCTTCTTTGAAGCAAAGATGTCCACAGTAACAAGATAAATGGATAAATGTAATGGCTTTAAGAGATTTATTTGCCACATAATTGCCACATGATTCATTTGGCAAAAACAGAGCAAGGATAATTTTGTCTTCACGTAGTTGTGCTGGCATGAGGCTGTGCGGGTTTACCGATAAGAAGTCATGTTTTACACTCGGTTTGTTATCTCAAACTGACAGAGAGATGAACATCTGACCTGTTGACGTTGCTGCTGCTGCTGCTGGTGGTGCTGGTCTGCTTGTAGGAGCTGACATTGTGATTCCCCTTGAGCTCAGTGAAGCTGTTGTCACCATAGAAACCACTGCTTGTCTGTAGTCTCAAACTACGCCGTGACATTCTGGGCGAGTCGTACACAGGATTGATTTTGTGCTCCTTCTCAAACTCAAGGGCTGCGGACGAGTAACTTGAACTGAAGAGAGGAAAAAAAACATGTAAATTCAGATATAAGATTTTCAAATGCTACATAAAATAGTCACGTGATATAACTAGGACTGCACGATATATCAGCCACCATATCAGTATCGGCCGATATAGGTTCATTTTTAATGTTATTGACCCAATAAGAAAATTAGGCCAGTAAATTAAAGGCGATAAATAATGGATTATTTCCTTTAGCTGAGACGCTTCAGATGCACACTGTTTGCCATGATGGTTTTGAATTGCTTGAAATATGATTGGAATCACTTCAAAAATTAAAATTAAGTTAAGTGCAACATGTGCAGCGCAAGTCTGATTTAGATTTATCAGCCAATATACCGGCTATCAAATATAAAGAATTATCGTGCGTATTGGTGCATCCTTAGAAACCTGTTGATTATAGCTGCTCATATAAACAATTTTTATCTTCTGATAATGTAAGTAGTAAAAAAAAAAAATTATAATCCAGAATGAATCCATTCTAATTTAGCACATGCACTGAAAAAATAAATAAAAAAAAATACTGGAAGAAAAAAATGCTAAATTTGAATTTGAAAGACACGGGAACATTCCAAAACGATGGAACATTATGAACTTTTCAAAGCAATGAATATACTTTTAAAGCTCTCTAAGCCTATAATTACAGGTGACAAATGTGAGTTATGCACCTGCCCAAAATCGCCCGGCCTTTCAAACCGGGTGTTGCTGTAAGGGAAAAGAGGCACTAAAGAGGCCTAGGGCAACTCTACAGGAGTCACAATCCTCCATGAAAGAAATGAGAGAAAGAGTTGACAAGATGAAAACTGTGCACAAACCTGTCTAGCTCAATACATCTAACTTGCTGCAAGAAAGTCTTTGTTGAAACAAAAATCTAATTAAGGCTGCGTCTCATTTCTCTGTCTTACCCCTTACTCTTACCCCTTCCCCTCGGTTTTGCGCGTTCATGTGAGGGGAAGTGGTGTGTCCCAATTCTCATTTTGACTAAGGGCTAGGGCCAAGGCGTAGAGCTATATAGCCCTTGAAACGAAGTCTGCGGAGGACCACACTTGAAAGAGAGGGGTAGGAATTTCTCAGAAGTGAGTCGCACAAATGTATGTATTTTCAGCAGTTTAATGACACTCGTGTTTTATGATACCTTTAATAAAACGTTCAAGCGGTTTTAATTGTAATGTTTTTGTTTTGAATCACTAGTTAACCGCTAGCTAGCAGCTATGCGCTATTTGCCGTTTGCTAATGTTTTGCTTATGGTGTCACCGGCGCCGCCGTTAAATACAATGAAACAATGTCTTTGACTGATGGCACACAAGCGTGCAAAGATAAAGGGAGACCAGGCAATCGATATCACAACCCGAGACGACGGCATCTTCGTTTGTTTATGTCAACGCGTATCGCCTCTGTTGACGTAGCAGCAGCCAGCTAGCGGAAAGGGAAGATGACGCAAACGGTAATCGAGTGGTGTCTCATTTCTTAGAGAAACGTTCTTCCCCCTACCCTCCTTCACTCGGTATCGAAGGGCAAGGGGAAGACGCAGACAAAGGGGTAGGGGAAGGGGAAGGGGTAAGACAGAGAAATGAGATTGGCCCTAAATCTTGGCTAAAGATGAAGAAAGTTAAAAAGCTTTAAATGAATGAATGAATGAATGAGGTAGCTGGTTGGTGTGAGATGTTTTGGTATAAACTAAAAGTTAAAGATGTTACAAAGCAAACAGAACTATCAGTGATTCACATTACATTTAATACTTGCATAAATGCACAAAAACAAAAATGATAGGGAACTACAGGGGTTTGTGACATGACGAAAAGTGAACCGTTATAATTACTAAAAATGTAAAATCAAAATAAATAATTTTATAAGGAAACAAATCAAAATAAAACTTCAATATTTTCATGTGACCATTAACTAACATCAGAAAACCAAGAATATGCAAATGTGTAGCTGTAGATAAATGAAATAAATACTAAAACTAAAATACTAACTAAAAGCATGGACTAAATAGGAAAAGTACAAGGAACACACATTCACTCATCTAAACTTTATTAAATCTATTAAACTTCATCTAAATTTTATCACCCCACATTTGATTACCCCATTACAATGATCACTTTACAGTTATTGCCATCATAAAAATACACTTAACTGTAGTTTTAAAAATTACACATATGGCACATTTATTAGCAAAATGTACAATACACACGTTTTATTTCTCAGCTGGAATAGGAAACAATAAGCGGAATAGAAAATCAACGTGTCTGATTGAATCCCCAGTTCATCGACATTTAGAAGAGGTTCTTATGACTGGCGATAAATCTCATTCTGATTCTGAAATGATTCCATAAACATGAGCCCAAAGTGTGGCACTGCCATGCTAAGCTGTATGATTCTGATAAAAGATACAAACACCCACGCAATCTCTTTCCTAAATGACAACGATTCGCTTGAGTCTATTAAACTTAAAAAAAAAAAAAAAAAAAACCTCAAATATATTACACAGCAATCATAAGAAGAAATGTTTCTTGAGCATCAAATCCTCATATCAGAATGATTTCTGAAGGATCATGTGACACTGAAGACTGGAGTAATGATGCTGAAAATACAGCTTTGATCACAGGAATAAATTACAGTTTAGTATTAGGGGTGGCACGATCCGCCTTTTTTGCCTCCGATACCTGGGATTCAGTATTGGCCGATACCGAGTACCAATCCGATACTAAAATATCGTACCAATTCGATACTAATAATTAAAAAAAGTGCTGAATTACCGAATAAACTGTATCTGTATGCTTGACTGTGGGGAAAAGACTGTGATTATTCTTTTGAGAAAGGCTTTTAAGCTCGACTTAAACATTATTTTCCTAACTTTGGAAAACAAAATACAGACAAAATATATAGACATTTACATTTTTACATTTATTCATTTAGCAGACGCTTTTATCCAAAGCGACTTACAAATGAGAACAATAGAAGCAGTTAAACTAGCAGTAGGACAACAAAATGCAAGTGCTTTTATATAGGCTACTATATAAAAGATATTTCTTTTAAAATTTTAAGCACATCTTTTTAATGAAGTAGCAACATATGATAGATAGGACACAACAACTAAGGCTATCAATAAACTTACGTTGCGCAAAAGTATTGTAATATGAAAGGCTCCAAGCGGCACGAAACGCTTATGCACATTTCGTGCGCGGAATGATGCGCTTGAAGCGACATGGAGTCACAGTGCGCAGCGACAGCACTTTGCATTGAAAAGTTCAAAGCACAAAGGGAAGAGATATTGATGTGTAGTGTTTATACATATTATGCAATTAGTTTGAGCCTTTTAACAGTTTTAATTTCAGAACAATAGTGCTCTCTACTCCAGTGTTGTGATCTAACAGGCATCCGGGAGAAAGGAACATGTGAAACTCCAGCCAGATGAAGTCCTTTCATGCAAAACCATAGACCTTTATCTACAGATCTACAGTATAATAATAGGAACATTGAATCATCTTGGAGAGAGTTTCATCGTCTTCACTGCTGAAACCGAGCACGACGTGCTGTTTGAATGGAGAATGACTGACAGCCGCAGCGGAGGGAAGCACTTACATGAACTTGAATTTAACGACTTAAAGGGTTAGTTCACCCAAAAATGAAAATTATGTCAATAATGACTCACCCTCATGTCGTTCCAAGCCCGTAAGACCTCCGTTCATCTTCGGAACACAGTTTAAGATATTTTAGATTTAGTCCGAGAGCTTTCTGTTCCTCCATTGAAAGTCAATGGACGGCATACTGTCCATGTACAGAAAGGCAATAAAGACATCATCAAAGTAGTACATGTGACATCAGTGGCTCAATCTTAAGTTTATCAAGCGACGATAATACTTTTTGTGCACAAAAAGTAAACAAAAATAACGACTTTATTCCACTTTTCATTTCCTTCTCTCTAGGCCTCGAGTGAGTTCACGTAGTGTTTTTGCGCAGCGCGTCTGTGTTGTACGTGAGGGTGAGTCATTATTGACATAATTTTCATTTTTGGGTGAACTAACCCTTTAAATATTAATCTGTACCTCACATTAGACTATGGAATGGCTTCATAAAACTTGGAATATAACATTATGGAGCTTTATAATGATTTTGTGCTTTTTGTGTTGTATAACAATAACATACAATATCGGATTTGGATCGGTCTCGTCTGGCCGATCCCCAATCCGGCAAAAATTGTCAGTATTGGACCAATACTGATACTGAGTATCGGATCAGCGCACCCCTAATTACAATAGAAAAAAGTTATTTTGAATTTGAATCTTAAAAATATTTCACAATATTACTATTTTTACTGTATTTTTGATCAAATAAATGCAGCCTCTGTGAACATAACAGACTTCTTTCAAAAGCATTTCAAAAAATCTTATCGACCCCAAACTTTTCAATGATGGTGTGTATGAAATCAGAATACTTTTATAGACAAAACTGCTTGTAGATTTGTAAAACAGACACACTTCTGTTCATAAGCCATTCCAAGCCAGTTGACATGGCCAAATAAATCTCAATAAAGGCCAAATCAAAATATTACTTATTCAGCAGCAATCACTAATTAACAACTTGATTCACAAATCAGACTAGAATATTATTATCAACAACTAGGGGTGTAACACTATATCGTGCCACAATATATCGTAATACAAAAATGCAACAATTTGTATTGTGTATAGTTCACTCAAAATAAAAATGACTGTGTGGGGAAAAATTCTAGTTTTCAGAGTTTTAGTGTCAGTACTACATTAAACTACTAGCCTATATAATGTTGAATATAATGTATAATAATGCAATGGGGGGATATTTGTGGGTCCAGATAATGCCAAATGTCTTATGTTACCAGTAAAAAGTTTAAATATATTATTATTTTAAATATATCTAATCAGTGACAGAGTGCAAGCATATTCGTCTAAAATAGAGATGCACCGATTGATCGGCTGGTGACCGGAATTGGCCGATTTTCACGTGATCGGCCGTAACCGGCGACCGGCCGGTCAGTCTGACAAATGCCGATTTTATGCCGGTCAAATGCACTCGGGGGCCGCATGATTAACATCGCGCAACATCAGCATCACACGTGCACACGGAGCACATGTAGAAAACCTCGTGAATTACGTCCGTTCAGACCGCAAGCGCGTATTTTTTTTCGGCGTGCATGTTAATCAATGAGTGCATTCACAACGGGAGCAGGAGCAGCGCGAGCGTCAAGCAGGAGCGTCGCGAGCAGTGAAGCGCGTGTTTCGGCGCCGAGTCTATGTGCTGCACTGCTCGCGCTCAATTAAAGGGAAAGCACACTTTTTGTTGAAAATAGCCTAAATAGGGTTTCACAAAAAAAGTGCCCAAAATGCACAGAATTTGCGTGTTTTAACAAGAACTGGAGTAGGCTATGTCAGAAAAGAAAACAAAGACTAATATTTTTATAGAAAATGTACCCATTTAAACTTGTTTTATTATTCAGTTTGAAGTGATTGTAATAGGCCTGTGTGTGTGTGCTTTGAGAAATATCTTTATACTGCAAGGCTATATTTATTTAATTTTTTATTTATATATTATTTTATTGCCATTCCCTGTTTTCATACAGACGTTTCATTTGCTAAATACATACATATATATATATATATATATATATATATATATATATAAATTTATTGGATATTGAATGTGAAAAGGAAATGGTTCTTCCACAACACTGCACTTTAGATGTGTGTGAACTATGCAAATTGTAAAATGTTCTATTACAGAAATGATATAAAATAAATATTTGTGTGTGCTGTAAAGTGGTTAGAAAAAATGAAATCGGAATCGGCTAAAATCGGTATCGGCAGGTCAAACTTAATGAAAAATCGGAAATCGGAATCGGCCCAGAAAATTGTAATCGGTGCATCTCTAGTCTAAAATAATTCTGTATTTTCAGCTTTAGAATCATGAATATTTTTATTCTGGTGTCACTATAGTCCTGTGCATTGGGTTATCAGCACCAAGTCCAGGCCTATTCATTTCCACACCCAATGTTACCAAAATTTGCATTTTAAATCAACATTACATTTTTGTGTTAACCTTACCATATGTCTTGGAGTATCGCAATAATATCGTATCATGAGTTCAGTATGGTGATGTATCGAATCGTGACATGAGGACATCGTTTCACCCCTATCAGCAACGGAGCTGGGCACAAGTCACACGTAAACAACACCACAGAGCCCAGAATACAAAAGCATGAAATAAACCAAGAAACGGAAATGAGACATTTCTTAAAATAACAGTTCCTTAAAGGCCGTGTCTTCCTGTGAGAAATACCCACTGGATCTGTGCCAAATCAGATTAGCTTGAATAAAACGCACCCTTCCTAAAGCTAAAACTTCACAGAATTACTAGAAGGCACTTTATCTTCAACAAACATAATCTCTAACCTTCAGCAATATGACATCATCCGTGTTATATCAAATCCTGAAAGATTTCTGGCTTTGCAGCTGGTTTATTATTGGCACAGGAAATGAAAGGGCTGTTTCAATCAATGAGATAATACTACTAATGAATACAGAAACTAAAAATAATTGTATAGAAACAAACAATGAACTAGGGCTGCACAATAAACAAATGACGAATAATGATAGTTTTATCAGATGAAATTCGGATAAAATTGCCAATACGAATTTTTACTAATTTAATATTTCATTGTAAAATAAAGTATTTAAAATATATCATTTTGTTTTACAGTACAACTGTCTAAAAGGGATAGTTATGATATAATGAGCCGGCGTTCTGACGTAAAAACTGGAAGCGCTGCACTGTGGGCCCTATTTTAACGATCTAAAACGCAAGTATCAAAGCGCAAAGAACTTTGTGGACGCGTCTTGGCGCTGTTGCTATTTTCCCAGCGGGATAAATGACTCTTGCGCTTAGTCGCAAATCTAAAATGGGTTGGTCTGAAGTAGCTTCATTATTCATAGGTGTGGTTTGGGCGTAACGTGAAATAAACCAATCAGAGCGTCATCTCACATTCCCTTTAAGAGCAGACACGCTTTTTCTAAAGCGGATTCCTATCATAACGGCGGATTTGCCAGGCGCGCGCCAGGAGAGGTTCACAGCCAAGGAGAGCAACGCTCCCGTCAGGGACGTTGGGGATGGAGAAACACACCCAAATTAACTTCGGTTAAAAATGCGTATGATAATTTGGGTAAATGTGTAAGCTTGATGTATGCTTTTATAATAATCTATCTATCTATCTATCTATCTATCGTAATAATGTATGATTTGCAAAAATGAAAACTGCTGCTTCTGTGTAGATGAGAGAATCAAAGTGTATGTGCGTTGTGCACACGCTTCATTGATTATGGCCAAGCATGCGCCCTTAAAATAGCATATGAATAACATGCGCAACGCGCCACTGACTTTAAACAATTTTTTCCTGGTTAGTGGCGCAATTGTTTTCTAAACCTGCAAAATAGCATGAAGGAACGTTTGCGCCGGAACACGCCTCCTTTTTTGCGCTGAACTGCCCTGGGAGCGCAAGTTCATTCCCTAGTTTAGCGACGTGCTTCTGTGGAGGGAAAAGCGCGCTTTGCGCGGGTGCAAAATAGGAATGATACATGCGTCGGTGTACAAAGTCAATTGCGCTGGGTGCAAGATAGGGCCCACTGTGTTTATTACATGATCAGCGTAGGAGACTGACATGGAAGAGAAGAAATTGTTAAATAAAGTCATTATTTTTGTTGTTTTTTTGCACACAAAAAGTATTCGTGTCACTTCATAACATTAAGGTTGAACCACTGTAGTCACATGGACTATTTTAAAAACTTTACTAACTTTTCTGGGCCTTGAAAGTTGCTGTCTATGGATGGTTCAGAAACCTCTCAGATTTCATCAAAAATATCTTCATTTGTGTTCTGAAGATGAACGAAGGTCTTACGGGTTTGTAATGACATGAGGATGAGTAATTAATGACAGAATTTTCATTTTTGGGTGAACTAACCCTTTAATGTCTTTATTTTCAAACTCTAAACCATCATTAAACCCCAAAGTTCATTTAGAAAACATTTACTTGAAGTAAAAAAAACAACTACTAGCTTATAGCCTACTTATTTCTTCAGCGCAACTGCATTCTGGGAAGCTTTTTTAAACAGTCTAGAAGGAGTTTCCATGCATTCCTTTATTATCAAGCCCATAATTTCAAAAACATATTACTAACATTTTAGCTTTGCAATGAAATTCATATGCAGGCACAATTTATAAGGGTCTAAAACTAATTTCAAGCTTTCTGAACAAAAACTTTTTGAAAATGAATGATCTGGCATTGTAGCTGCACATCAGCATCAGTGTGAATGACGCTTAACACCGCAGAGATTTACTGCTTGACATTTTATTGCAGCATCATGCATGGTTAAGACCATATTAGTATCTTAATTACTCGATTAACACACTTTTTAGTGCAGACTGCAGATGCAGACTTACAAAGGTCAGCCACCTCCCCAGAATCCATCTTCCACACACACACGCACGCACGCACACACGCACGCACGCACGCACACACGCACAGACACACACAGACGGCAGAATGACAGGAGGAAATCTGATTAGCGAGAACACATGAAGCTCACAGTGAGATTAATGACCTCAGGGCTCATGAGCGTCTGAGCTCAGGGCTTTACTTCAGAGAGGCACTACAGGGTCTGAGTGGGCTTAACATCAATTCCTGTTCTACAGTCAACAAGCAGCGTCTTGCTCCACTTCAGTATCATTAATGCATCAGCTGACCCTCTTGACCAATCACTCGCTTCCCACTTACTATCTCAAATACTTTATCCCTCTTCCTTCACCTTACCATGATACTGATTCAGTCATACTCACTGTCAATATACCTATATAAGAATGCACTGATTTTTTAAAGTAACAACATGTAACTTTTCAACCTTCATAATATATTTCCAAGACCCTTGTGATAGTACATCGACTTACAATAGGTTGAATGAGACGTCTGCCAGAGCCTGACGGGGTCTGTATCGCTTTTACTGGCACTATGTAACTTCGGGGTGCGGGTAGTAACCAGCGCTCAAAAAGAACTACAAAATTCGACTGCTTTACGGCATACGTCACTTTGCCCACCACTTCCTCAAATGTGGCCAACCAGCGCGTTTGTTTTCGTACCGTACGTCTGTTTTCGTCATGGCTGAAGCAGCAGCGAAAGGTAAGAAGTCCAAGGTTTTGTCGGAGTAGAGTCGGAAGAGGAAAAGGGAGAGTGATAAACTGAAAGGCAGGACGAGGATCAATATTGGTCGAGCGTTTGCTCGCTGGAGTTAGCTTATGGAGGAGGAGAGTTACCAGACCGATGCTGACTTGGCCGTCATGCTGTTGAACTAGTAAGTAACTGTAAATTGCTTGCATACTATCTTTAGTTTTTCTAATCTGTTGTCTGCCTGGCTACGTTACGGAAACTATCTGGTCCTCCATTTATCTTCATGAATCAGCTAGTAGATGAGCGAATTATCAATCTGGTAGCTAGTAAACACTAACATGGTAGTTTTAGATGGTTAGGATGCTATCGCTATCATTCTCGTTCAGATTTGAGCATTGCAATCGACATGCAAATCGCAAATGTTTGAGTTAAAATGTTTAGTCTACTAAACATGTATAAATTATGAAAGGGGGAAGATTAATAATATTGTCATTGCCCATATGAAAAAAACCTGCATGCTTCATATACAGTAACCGTAAATCATTTTACGACAGCGGTAATGGACAATTCCGCTTCCAACCTGTAGGGCGACCGCAGAGGAAAAGTTCCATGTTGTTGCTTTAAATAATACTGCAATAAGCCAATTATTATATTGGTAAGCAATATGATATTCTGCAATATTACTTGTATCGTAATTTATTATACGGCTCTGTGGAATACTTCATTCTGATTGGTCAAGTGCTGCATCCAGCGGTATGTTATTCCCAATCCCAGATAACAACCAGTAAAAACTGATAACACGGGCTCTTCCGGGTTACTCAAGTCGATGCTTTACGGGTGCTAAGAATGTTTTTTCTGCGTTGAAGTTTGGTGAGCTAATCAAACTCAAATCAATATTTTGTGTACAATTATTTAATTATGTCATCCGGTATTGCGGACTCACTCTCGTTTCATACAAACGCAGCTGCTGCCATTTTGCAACGATTGTTTTGTACACTAATGGATTAGAAGATGACAAACTGGTACGATTTTAAATTGGTTTCATCTCAAATCAATATCTCTCATCCCCATAATTATTAGTGTGGCAAAATGCCGTATAATAAGTGGTATGACTGTACCGTATGCCTTAAATGCCCGTCTAGTTTGAACTTGCCGCTTGCTAGCAACTGCTTTCTCCGAGAAAATATTTAACCTAATAAAATATTTAATAAAATAAAGTTAAACTCAAGTCAATATTTTATGTCTAATTATTTACTTGTGGCAAGTAGCCGCTTAATAAGCGTGATAATGTACATGCAGCTGCTTGTTATCACAGAATAAACCTCTTCAGTGTGATTCAAGACCCATAATCACCCTGTTGGGGTTTATTCTGGGATAACAAGCAGCTGCATGTACATTATCCCTTACATGAGATTTTGGTCATAACGCCCAGCCCTAAATCAAGGCATCATATTGTTTCAGGCATCAACCATCACTTCACAATGTGCATTAAGTAATGAAAGTCATGAAGACTCGCTTTTACCTCAACCCATGGAAACAGTAAAAAAATTGTGTTCAATACTGACCAGGTTACTACCAATTACTATCAAACGGAAAAATGTGATGTGGTTATTCAAATTCTCTGATATAATTTCCTCTATTACAGCTCAGCTAAAGCAGAACAAAACCCCTATTAAGTAACTTCAGTGTGTTCGTTCAGCATGCACACATTATCGTACAGCTGTCAAACACTCCAGCAGCTGCTGAGTGACTCTGCAGAGCCATGCACACTTACTCCTGTAGAGCTACTCCCTTCATGCAGGACACTTTACCAGAATGCACGTCTTCTACCATCTTGCCTAACATTTTAATGAATCCCTAGAGTTCCACCCTGATGTCCAAATCAGAAGCAGCTATATTAAGAAAATGTATTTCTTGGTGTTTCTGCCCCAGTTTCACACGGGTTCCTCTGACTACGCAACATGTGACACATATAATTTGAACAAAAATATGCATGAAAAGCACAAACTACTGATACACTGCAAACAACTGTTTCGTCAAACATGCACTGCACTGCCTGCCAAATAAGAGTGAAAATTTACTCACCCTTTTGCCTGTAATATACAATTTTATAGTTAAATACAACATAATATATGTTTTAAGTTAAAATGAATAGTAAGTGAGACAACACATGAGAGATACTACTTCTCATATTTAACCACTAAAATATGAGAGAAAAAAATATATCTTCGTCCCGCAGCTCAAACAGGCACTAAAAATTCTATCATTTCTGAGCAATATTTTGCACGACTCAAAGGGTCACTGTTTGTCAAAAATATGCAGGGGGGGGGGGGGGGGATTCAGCAAATAATTGCAGTCACAGACAAAATATACATAAATATCTACTTTAATAATTAACAAATACGATTGTATGTCACATGAAAAATACTTATGGCCAGTACATTTTCGCAATTAACCTGATATTGTGAAAAGCGCTATACAAATAAATAGAAAAAGAGATATTGGCAGGTGTGGCACATACTCAATTTTGGAAGCAGCTAATATATAATTTCAAATGATTTTTCTGGTCAGCTGTCTCTGTTAAAGAGGCATTTAGATTCCCCTTGTGACTGCATCAATCTCAGGTAATTAATTTCAAAAGGATCCAGTGGGAAAATGTAAGTAGAAAACATTAGTTTCCCCAAACGCTCAACAAGCAAGTCTTGCTCTACTCTCGCTGCACTCCTTTCTCTGTTGAGCTTACACAATAACTCTTTGTAAGCTTGTCTTCCCTGTGTGACACGCGTTGAGTAACTCTAATTCGTCACGTCTCTCTGAGTGCCAGCGGCAGATGGCTCAACGGTTTGTTACTCGATCCCACTTCTTTTTACGACGGTTTCTGCCTGAAGAACACAGTCATGCAACCTACGCTGACACACTCGTAGTGCACACACTGGCACCGCTGAAACAATCCTGTACAACAGCCAATCAGACAGAAGCTACCTTAGTAAATATAACAGCAAGAAGGCGGCGTAGGATATTCAGAATTGGAATAAAAGTTGTATTTTTCATGCTGCTAATTTCACACTACAAAGTTTCAGTAATAACGACCGTTTCAAAATGCAAGACTGAATCTGAAATTGCAATGTTTGACAATGCTGGGCGGTATGATCAAAAATATGTAGGCTATCACTGTAGTTTTACAGATTCTGGCGGTTTCGCCGCGTATCTTTTCATGACTGGACCTTTATACTAGTTTATATCTTTTATTTTACTGTCAGGAGTACATAGAAAATAAGAACATTGTACTGTTAAATACAAATTTAATTTGGAGGTAATCAAATCAATTATCAACACTAACAATTTAGTTAAGCTTTTAAACTATCAAATTAAAATTAAATTTTTTTTTGGCAAGTTTACGGTTTAAAATAAAACATGTATGGAAATGTGTGTTATATTCCTTAAAAATAAGGTTTACAAAATGATTATTATTATTACTTTAAGAAGTACATCATTCCACTTTAAAATAGTCATGTATTTCTTTCATAATTTCTTCAAGTTAGGCAGAACGTTTATTTTGGCTGTTGTAATGAAGACCTTTGATGCTCTTTAATAAACTGTCACTACTACTACATGAAGTACACCACTGTGCAATAGTAATATATTTCTGTTATAATTTCTTCATGTTAGACCAAACTTTTATTTTGACGGGTTGTCGTGAAGGACTGAGTTTCCATGTGTATATGATATGGCAATAGTTTGATCAAATGAAATGGTTAAATGCTGGTAAAGTTCAAGTCACGTGTTCATGTCCTCATGTAGTGAGACGTTGAAAACACCATGAGCGTCATGCATGCTTCAGTATGTGTAGCAGACGAAACTGTGGTGCTCATTCACACAGATACGCAGAATTCAGGTTTCAATAGCAGTGTTTTAGAGCTTAAATATTCACAGATACTAGTCCATATCGCGATTTGATTCGTTGCACTGCCCTACTTTTGATTTAATTCATCCAAAAATTCGGTGTCATTTCGCTTTATACACTAAAGGCCTGTTCACACCGCCTCACTCTACATTATCCCGCTTATTACATGGCTACCTACTAAATAAATCAATAATTTGACACAAAATATTGATTTAAAAAGGAGTTTGTTGATTTAAAAAACGATTGTATTGCTTCCGCTAAAGAAAATAGTCCGTTCCGTCTCTACGGTTAGAATCCTGCGTCAATAGCAACGCTCTGTTTTCCATGGCAACGGTGTGTTATACTTAGCAGCGCTCTGTTATCAAGAAATAACAGACCGCATTCTACAGTAGAATTCAATAAAAATTAAAAAAGCCATGTAATAAAAAGTTATAACCGTTAGTAAGAAGGGTATGCAGTTAAAAGAAGTCCCCTCAATACACAGTCTACATAGCGCTCTTCATGGCCATTGATGCAGCAATTGTTTCAGCTATGCACCGTTATGGCAGTATTTGAAAACAACATACCGTACACAAAACTGAAGAACTAGTTTTACATTGTGATAACCGGGCGGACGGAACAAAAAAAAAATGTAATATGTCATAATACATCTATAAGTATTGCAGTGTTAAAGTGCAACAAGACCTGCACTTGTTCTGGTACCTGTAATGTTTCTTTGATTTCCACTTTATTACTAACTTTACTATACTAGTAATCACTAACTATGTTCACTTAATTGAACATTATTTGAAGGATATTTTCAGTATATACACTATACAGTTTTAGCGACTTTAGCTAAGTTTAACTAATTGTTTTATTTCAGACATGTTTCAAAAAAAATTTTATATTTACCATTACCAAACATTTTTTTTAATAGTTAACAATAACAACACTGTAACAACAAAAAACAACAAAATTTTTTATTATTATTATTAGGAACATTTAGACCTGATCTGACATCAAATAAATAACTAACTAAATAAAAAAACTAAATAAATAAATAAATAATCAAAAATAAAATTGGATGCCTTGGCTTTGTTTTTATAAAACGGCAATTACATATTACACAAATGTCCATTTTAAAACTTTTTAAAGATATAATTTATACTTATGTGATGTGTAAAAACTACTGAAACTTGCACTCAACTGTAACGACATTTGGTTTAATAATCATAAATAGTGTTACACAAACCAGGACCGGCACGATTTAGCTGGAAAAGTGGTATCAGTGAGTGCAGCCAGTGAGGGTACAAATCGTTATCTGCATACAAACGTCAGCACAGTCAAATCTACACTGTTTCTGCTGATCTAAACGATATTATTACACAAATTCACATTACCTCGCCATTAACTATGTGCAAGTTCATTACTTGCCTGAGGTAAATAACCACACCTGCTGTCATCCAACCCTCTCACCTGGCTCTTGACAGCCATGGAGAAAAAAAAAACTACACACCTGAATAAAACTACTAAATAATGACTAAAACAAACAAGAAGCTAAAATATGAAATGGACCACAAACACACTAGTGAAGGTATCATCACATTCTTTGTCTACAACCACAAACTTGCATGAATTGAGCAAAGAAACAGGTTCAACAGGACACGGAAATTCTCTGGAAAATCATTAGCTGAGGAGAAGGAAAGTTCAAGCATAATTACACAAAACCCTGTACGGTTTACTGGAATGTAAACTGAGATGTGCTAAGTGCACTGCCTGTAGTTCCACCCAGTAATGTTTTCTTCATTTTCACAGTGATCTCACCTGAGTGAATAGGTATAGCCCGTGTTATCCGGAGTACAGTGAGGAGGAGTATACGTGTGCAGAGGGGAAAAATCCATGGTAATTCGCTGAGCACGCTGTGAAGATCAAACCAGATGTGAAGAGCAGACTTCGAAAACTACGGCAACAGCTAACGTGTGATGATGGGTGTGACCTCGATACATAAACAGAGTCACACCCATGAAAGCATGCACACAATGCACGCACACACACACACACACACACACACACACACACACACACACACACACACACACACACACACTCTACGGTTCAGCCTGCCTCTGGGAGGAATCCCGATGAGCAACATGGTAACAACTTTTGTTTAGTCTGTCTGGTCCAGGTGATTGAACATAAAGCAAGTAGTAACTATATAAAACACCTCTCCTCTTTCATAGTAAATAGTGCTTATTAAATGTGCAAAAAATTCATCTGATATCATCAATCGAGCAGGAAGTGACGGACACACCTACACGTTCAAAATCAACAACGCTTACTGTCCAGGGTGACTCAAGCGAACAGGACAGTGAGAGTGCGTGTAGACTTTAATATATTTACACAGATAATGGCTCTCTACAACTTTTCCAGTCAGTCATAATTACTGAATGTAGACTTTAAACATATTTACAGAGATTACTTTGCACTAATAAAAAAAAAAAATGAATTAAATATTATTTTAGAGCTGAACACATTTGTTCACTATAGACATTTTGGTAAGACTTTACAATAACGACAATTAATGAATTAGGTATCATGGAATAAATATGAACAATATTTGCACAGCGATTACTAATATAGGTTAATTTTATATTAATACATTTTACATTTAATAAATAACATTTCAAGTTAAATGTATAAATTAATTACTAAATTATATTAATAATAAATTATAATTAAATAAATAAACATTAGCTAATGTATTATATACAGACAAGTATTAGCCTACCAATTAACAAAAGTAATAAGAAAATATATATTTTAATATATATATATAATTATGTACTAATTAAATGTATTATTAATGTGTGGTGTGCACTGTGTATAATTATTTTGCATATATAAATACACACATGTATATATTTAAGAATTATGTACATGTATATACTGTATATATTTATATTATATATAAAGATTTTATTTATAAATTAATATATACATGTGTATTTATTTATGCAAAATAATTATACACAGTACACACAGATTTATAATGTAAGCAAACTTTTATTTTGGATGTGATTAATCGTTTCACAGCCTTAGTTCATAATAACGCATTAACAAACACTAACGAATCAAAATGGACTGTAAAGTGTTACTGAGATTTACAGTAAAAGCTCAACTTTGATCACAATTTAAAAATCCCTTAGTTTTGCATGGTTCATGCACTATCCCTAACTGAATACTTTGTTTAGTTATCTAATAGACTAGTAGAGCTTTCAACTTACTAAACACATTATCAGGTTGACATGAAATCAAATGGATCCAAACTGTCCTGGTCCTTTTCAAAGTGCTGAATTAAGCATGAACAAACACAGAACACTATTAAGATACTATTCATATGCTTAATTACAATACCGAAAGTCAAATATCTTGTTCATTTTGTTTACCTTTCCTCTAACTGCATGTCTTGTCATTCTCAAAACCAGAGGAGATCTAGAAAACCCCTCTCCAATACCCAAGAGACAGGCTGGACATCCCCAAATTTCACACCTATTTTTCCTCTCTAAACACAGCACTATTTCACAAGCCCAAACAAGCAATTATGTTCCAAGCATGACATGCCATAGTACAATAGTGCAATAAAACAAGTCAATGGTGAACACCACGAGCTCCTTTCTTTGTGCATTACGCAGACAAAAAATAAACAAAAAAAAGGATTTAAGTCTCTATCTTGACCTAGTCACACCTTCATGTGCCTTTGCATCTTTATCACTTGTGGAGCATTTGCATTTATAAACATGATAGCGCACAACTCTCCAGATTTGACGTCTCTGCAACATTTGGGATCGCAAAATTTGGTTGCGTATCAAAAACTAGTGCGCTGTCTACCTAGACAACAGTGTTGAACAACGCGTTACATCGTTACAACGAAACGCGTAATGAATAATAAACTCGCATTTGTAAATCATGTAGCCTAACTTTCGATTCGATGTCTTAAAAAGCGAATGGACTTCATTGTTTAGAATGAGTGTGCGATGCTACCTATATAGGAAGCTCACTAGTTTTGACACGCAGCTTTGAATTGCAACACTGTGGCAGCGCTATTCTTTTATCTGAATGCGTAAAGGGTTTCTGCGCACTTCAGCACTGTTTACATTTGAACACGTAGAATATAACGACATAAATCATATAGAAGTAAAGCCCTGGTTGCGTGTATGACAGTTAATCCAGGGCCATGTTTTCTGTCAAGAGTTTGGAAAGAAAGGAGCTTCACTGACTGTCCACCAAGGACTGTACATTACGCGTGAAATATCAATGTATCCGTCCATAATGTTTGAATGAAATCATAAACGACATCAAAATATCCCAGCACTTGCCAGTTTGACCATCAGTTTCTATAATCTCCTGTTGTTTTGAAGATAGTCCCGTTCAGAAAGGACAATCCAGTTCAAGGATGCGCAAAATGTGTGGCGCATCTCGACGGGAATGTAAACAAAATAAAATAGAAATAACTATGTATCCAAACACCCGATCCAAATTCCGCGATCTTTGTGGGAATAGATAAAAGTTACGTGCTTGACTCACAATTACTACTAGGAAAATCCCAAAATGGCTTCCATAACAGAGTAAAGCCAGACGGATAAAGTCGCACAAACGTTCCTCCTATTTTCCAGGCTCAACTGTCAATCAACGACATACTTTGAATCTATTGGTGGAAACACGAGAGTCACGCCTTCCGGCTCGACGTCACTCAGCATTGGATACAAGGATTCAGATGGGCCCGTCCGTAAAGCTGTCAACACATTCACTTCAGCCTAAAGCGACGTAAATACGAGCATTTGGAGTAAAAAATAGACTGTAAATAAATGGAAACAGAGCTTGTTGGCCAATCTGTACGATTAAAAGGCTAATTTAATTCTAAATAACAATCTAAATCCGACTTTTAGCACTTTCACATGAGGTAGGCTACTACTTTGTCGGACAAATCACTGTCAAAATATGCATACAAAATATTAAAAATGTAATTTATAGATTAACACATTATCAAGTCAAATTGAAAAAGTTTTAAAATACGATTTTTGATCAGCTCTTTATTTGCCACTGACTCACATATTGATAGACCGACTGATGAGATTAAAGGATTAGTTCACCCAAAAATGATCCCATAATTTACTCATCCTCTCAAGCCATATGACTTTCTTCTTTCAGACGAACACAATTGGAGTTATATTAAAAATATCCTGGCTCTTCCAAGCTTTATAATGGGAGTGAATTGTTCCGCGTTATGTCGGGTCAGAGGTCACTCTTCCGCTGTAGTCGCGTACGGCCATTACTGGAAGCCAGTGATTATAGTTTATAAAGTTATAAATATGGATATTTTTCTTACAAACACATCGCTTTGTTTCAGAAGGCCTTTATTAACCCCCTATGGATTACTCTTATGATGGATGGATGCGCTTTTTGGGGCATCAAAAAACAAGTTATCATTCACTCCCATTTATAAAGCTTGGAAAAGTCTGGATATTTTTTAATATCTCCAATTATGTTTATCTGAAAGAAGAAAGTCATACACCTAAGATGGCTTGAGGGTGAATAAATTATGGGATAATTTTCATTTTTGGGTGAACTAATCCTTTAATTCATCCAATTTTCTTTATCAACCCACTCTGTGCCAAAGTTTAAAAGCAGCCATTACACAATTAGCCTCATTTCCGAAACAGAAAACCTCAAGTCTTGCAATATTAAGCAAAGCAATCCCAAAAGCTGACTCAAAATTGGAATAGGATCTCCAGTTTTAACACACAATGTCTCTAAAAGCCATTTAACAATCAGCCAGGAGGACATACTGTTTATTGATCCCCAAAGACAAATTCAGATGCAAAACATTGCAGTGCAAAAACAGTTACAGCAGATGCAAAAGACCTTACTCAACATATGTGGTCAAACTGCTTCTTAGTGCCAAGGAACACAAATGCCATGCAGTCATTTTGCATCTAGAGAAGACACACAACAACTGTAAGTTAACCTATTCATTTCTTTAAAAAAATTGGACTCGTCCCATACAATGCTTGCATATTTTGCAGTTGGCTCTCAGTCTACAAGAGAAACTTGTGACACAATTCAAAGGTTCAATATGCCCTCTATAAAGTAAACTACTACAACAAGATAAGATTTATGGGTCTCTTGGTGATATTGCGTGACTTTATTTAGCAACTACTCCTCAATACGCTCTCAAAGCCACATACGCGATGCAACAGCGCCACCCACTGGTCATCTAGACTACTGATGCAGTGGCGTTATTAAAGCAGATCACGGTTATACATATTTGAAGACTGAATGTGCGTTCAGGGTGGAGTTAATTCAAGCCCACTTCTTCTAAGGAACACACGAGATTTTAAAGTAAACTGCGATACAATGCTGTTATCCACTAATTTGATATCTACTTACAGTGAATTGCCCTTTTAATATAGGTAACGTACAGTAGGATTAAGTTATTTTAAATACTTTAAAGACGTCTCTGTTTGTTCATTATCATTTAAAAGTGTCAGATACCCACAATCCATTATACAAATGAGTCGGTGTAATCACAAATAGCTTACTGTTTGTTTGGTTTACATTCTTCCCGAGGTAACGGTACTTCTGCAAACTCACCCAGGCGGCGACGGCGGCAGTTGTCAAAGTCCAATGGTTTGTTGGTGGTGAGTGAGTGAGTCCTTCAAATACAAACGGTTAATAAGCTTATAATGAGCTTGGAAATCGACGACCCAAACGATTTCTGTGAGAACCGCTTCCAGTTTCAGCTCACTGTCTGTCTCTAAGTAAAACAGGAGTAAACAGTGAAGTTTAACGCGACGCCTCCGCGATGTCCGTCCACACGGACACAGACCAGCGAGTTTGAGCGGCGAGTGACTGGCGCGCGCAGCGAAGGAAGCCACGCCCACACCAACTGACGCGCATGACCTGTATAAAAATATAATTTTTATTTGAACAGTTCTACGGTTATGTATGGCTTATTAACAATAACTTTACATGCTTGTTTTTTTTTAACCTTTTCTAGCAATTGTTCGATTTTACTACAGTGGAATGAATAATATCGTATGTTTAAAAATGTAATTAAGTGAGAACGTCACACCGTCCCCTGTTTTGGCTTTTAAAATAATTGCAAGTAATAATAATTAATATATAATATATGCAATATAATAATATATACAATATATAAATTATTAATAAATATATGTAGGCCTAATTAATAAATAATGTGCGATTTTCTCCGAGCAAAGTTTAAATAAATAAATACATAAATAAATAAATCATTATTATTTTTTTATTTTTAGTTTCCTCATAAATAACTGCAGGGATTACAGAAATATTTGTTTTGCTATACAAGGAACCTCCTTATTTTAAACGAACTTTTTATTTAGCCTATTTATTTATTCATTATTGAAATTATAATTAAAGCATAGTCTATTTGCGGAATTATTTTATTTTCTGCGGTTTAAATTAGGAGTAAAGTGAATTTAAAGGACTGCTGCAGTAAAATATGATGTATTTATATATCTTAAAAATGTATCTGAAGGAATCTTCCTTTGATTTTACGCCTTAAGTGAATGGAGAGGATGACGGTGAGTGAACGGGGCGGTGCTGATGATGAAGACCATATGACAGACACACACAAGAGACCCTGGTCAGGGACAGATACAGATAGGCTAGAGGTCTAGGATATTAAATCCATCTCCTGCGGACACACTATGACCTTCGACATGTGATTATAGAGTAAATAACTAGCTTCGTTATCATTCTCAACGTAATTACGGACAAAACGGGAAACGATTACGCGATTTGCATCTGTACGTCCAACATAAACATCAGCACAGCGACATCATAGTGTTAACAGTCACATCTGTGTTAGAGGAAAGCCTTTTTCTGATTCACTTTGTTTACATTTTTTTTATCATTTATTCAAACAGAAGCTCCACCCTGCATTGCGATATAAAGGTAGGTGCTGATGCTGAGATTGTAACATCTGTGCGTGATTATCTTTTAGCAAATACATCTGAGGAAAGAGCAGTGGAATGCGGAGCGATTGATAGATAGCATTGAGAATCTGTTTAAAAGCCTGCATTACTGGCTAACGTGACTGCTGCCTGCGACAGCTCAATCTGACCGAATGAACGACAATATACGACATATAACACGTGCACTAACGTTTACGGTTCAATATGTAGACTGTTCCAGTTGTGCAGACCGCTGTAAGAAAACATGGACAGCTATGAGGGATTCTGCGCACGCGTTCTGTCTGAACTGCAGTCGGAAATGATGCACGAAATGAGCTGCAGTACCGCACCTGCGCGAGGGGTGGCGCACTCTCTCATGCGCTTCCACGGCAGGCCACTTCTGTCTCCTGTCGTGAGTATTTATATTTATACTGCAATACATATCATATGATAAACTTTCAAAAGCAAAAGAAAGAGTTAGCACAGTAAAATATAATAAAGAACATTGATAACAGTAATAATTATAAGATTCAGCCTAAGTTTGGTTTACACATTCAAAAAATAGAGTATTGTCTCTCTTTCATTATGATTCATATTATTTGTGTTTCCAGCTAAGCGAGATACAAAGAAGGGAGATGGTTGAATACAGGAAAAGAGCGTCACAAATGGAGGCAGACAGACAGATTCATTATAACAATAACCTCCTCAATCAGATTCAGTCCATTCTTTGGACCAGTAAGGTAAGAAAATAAGTGTTTCTTCGACCAACAGGTACTTTTATGTCCCGGATTTATTTATTTTTATAATCAAAAATAAAATTCGAAACTAATAAATTAGAAAACTGATTTTTTTTTTCCTTTTACACATAGATTTTATTGTGTGTTTTTTTACCCAGATATTCATCTATGAAAATTTATATATATATATATATATATATATATATATATATATATATATATATATATATATATATATATATATATATATATTTATAATCTCTTTATATACTATTATTATTGTTAATAGAGACTGTTTATCATTTCACCTGTATTCTTTTTTTTACCATGCATTCATTATTTATTTTTCTTTTTTTTCCCGTTTTATGTATAGATTTTGTTTTTTAACCTATACCTTCAACTATGAAAAAATATATATACTGCTTATTCACAATAATTGATTGAATTACTTTCATACAGGGGTGATTCTAGGATTTCAATATTAGAGGGGCTCAGCCACCAACTGTTTATGATTTAAAAAAAATAAAATAATTGAATATATTGTTAGTATACTTGGCATGAAGGTTCTACACAATCAAGTCAATCCCTGAATATTGAATTCATTTCTAATCATTTTAAATAACTTGCTAATATTCATTCATATTCATTAAGAATATAGACAAACTTTATATTACTGTAATTGTCTCAATTGGCAATATGTGAGTAAAATATTTTTTTCAACATGTAAAGATTTAAACACTATTATTTACTCTCTGCATTTGTGCAGTAAAATTTACTTTAAAGAAGATCTTGATTTATCATTTTTCATTCATGGAGATAACGGAAAACGGATTTCTGTCACCTGGTGGAAAACAAACACTTTTAACATGAAAATGACATAAAAATGACCAGTAGATGGCTGCAGAGGAGCACTCAATAGCTCATTTGCCATTTCTACTCCCTTTTATAGTTCTTTTTTGCATATTTTGCTTTTTGATTTATTATAAAACTACTGTTATAACAAATTTGAGCAATTCTATTGCACTGAAGTATGAAGTATAGCAAGAGTGGAAAAAGCCATTAAGATGAAATAATAAATAATTAAATAAGCCCAGATTTTACAGTGAAAACCGTCTTGAATTGCTCCCACATCATATTATGTAACTGCATTTATGACAAGGAACTACAGAGATGCAGATATCATAACAATCTGTCAATAAATGCACTAGTACAGATTGAATGACATGCTGAATAACGCAGACTTAAATACGGGGATGAGCCAAAGCCTGCCGCTGGATTCGTATGAGTTTTAAAGGGGACAGATGCGATCACGAATTAATGTGCATATATTACAGAGTTAATCGCTAATTTTTAGGGGGGCTGGGTGGAAATTTAGGGAGGCTAAAGCAATCCTAAAATGGGTCTAGTGACACCCCTGCTTTCATATCTTCTTGCATTATAGGCACCAAAAATATTGGACGTACCAAAGCCTTCAGAGCAGTGCTTGTCTCCTTCTCCAAAATTAGACTGCAGGAATGGTTTTACTGATACTGCACATCTTACACCTACTGGGACCACAGAGCCTTACATTTTATCTAATAAGCCAGCAGTGACCCCTCCAGCTGAGCTCACTGGACTTATGAGAGGAAAAGCCGTGGAGGAAAAAGAGAAGGAAACTGACACAGAAGGAGTTTGCCTGCAGAACCTACTGAGGAAATCTCGGGAATTTATTGAAAAAGAACAAGGTAAACAGGTATCAAAGGTCACCGGCACCAAAATCCCGTTTGATAAAGAAAACGGCACTTCTCTGGATGGGACTGTCTCTGGTTATTTCCCCTCACCTAATAAGACCTCTCCTAATAACCTAATAAGTCCAGAATCTGGTCTAAATGGCAGTTTAAGACCCCATCGCGGGCGTCCTCGTCCCATTTCTGCTGGCAACATCTTCTTCTCTCTCCCTGACAACCCCAACCAACCAAACAGTACAGCCCATGCAAGGCCACAGGAAGTAAAAACAATCGGGACGCAGGAGAGGAAGCTGCTCGGAGTGGAACATGCGAGTATGGGTCGATATGATGACCACTCCAGGTTGAACGAGACCGTGGGAAGATTAGAAACGTCTCCGGTGGATCCTGAGCTCACAAGCCCTCTGTTCCGAAGGAGATGCCACACGCTGGACAGTCATCTGTCGTCCGGCCATCAGAGTCCGCTCATAGACCGGAGCCAGGAGAGAATGCCTCGGTTTATGGCCGGGGTCACTGCGAGAACGCACACTCGACTGTCTCCTCCTTCACCGATGAGCAAGACTTTCACACGGGACAGTCCCACAGCTGCATTTATGGGCTCTGGAATCAGCCCAGACTCTCCTTCTCATGCCAAAGTATCATTTGAGGGGAACAGTGTCATTAGCACAGCGCTGAAAGAAAGGAGAGCAGGTAAGAACAGAACAAACGAGTGCACTATTGAAAACAAAAGGGGTTTTACAGCCTGATATTATTGAGCATTTTTAAGTTCCTCAAAGAACATTGAGTTCTCCAGTCTAGTTTCTTTAAAAATCATCATGTGCTGGTGTTTTAAGCGGGGGTTTCACACTTATTAATGCCATGGATCCCCAAATACGAAAAACCTCCTTCCTAAAATATAAATGCTACTACATTATTATATTTTATCATTTATTATAGAGACATTTATACTATGAGAAAAAGAGTCATATAACAAAAATAACATGTTGTTATTTTAACATGAATTTATGGGGTCATTATACTCAAACCAAAAATAATGAGTAAAATATGTATGGAAATATTTAATATATACAACATAATATAACAATAACATAACTGTACTATATATATATATATGTGTGTGTGTGTATATATATCACATACAAATATTAATTACTATTATTAACAATGCATATTCTGTATAGTATTTCCACAATAAATAATAATAATAATACAAAACAATCCACAATAATACATTTCTTAGACTCCAATATAAAATTATTATTAATACTGCATTTTTTTGTATATTGCTTCCAAAATTTTTTATCTCCAAAATATAAATTTTTCGACAAGGAGTTTTCAGTATGAACCCACAATCCAAAAGACTGATATGAAGTCTCCAAAGAACAACTCAAGACAAAATACGCATGATATAAAGAGTTAATCAATGGTACCCTTGAGAGAACCATTGGAGAATGTTCATTTGAGAGTAAAGATGAGATTTTCAGCTTTCTTTGATATAGTATCCTCTCAGTTGTGTATTCCTGTGTTTCAGACGAGATGCAATGGCAAGTCCACGCTCTAGAAGACATGCAGAGGTCTCTGGAGGATGACTATGCTTTCAGATTATCGTGTCTGGTGGCAGAACAAGAGAGAGAACAACGGCATCACAGTCAGGTCAGCAATGGCATATCCAGATATATATATATACACATTGGCTCTATTCCAAACCTTTGTGAATCGCCACATGTTCACTATATGTGGCATCCTAACCCAAATGGGACCTTATAAGTTTCTCATGGGTGACAACTACACTAACAGTTACACATCTGCTATGCATGAACTAGAATAAATATGATTTATTCACAAACAACATTTGCCTGGACTGCAGCTTGGAGTCTTTGGTCTTTGCATCATGTGTGTATTGTATATATTCTGATCTCTCTGGTCCTCATTCAGGAGTCGGAGGAGCGGGTCAGGAGACTGAGGGGTCAGGGGGGTCTGAGTCCTGTAGCGGGCGAGGACGGGTGTGAACGTTACCCTACACTGAGCCCCATCATGTGCCCTTTAAGCCCTGGAGAAAGATCACCACGACACCCTGTGCCAGTCATTGGTATGTCAGCTGTGGCTTTAAGATGAAAACACATCAGCTATTTTAGCCCAATGTCTTTCATTTGTTACGACTCTGTGTTTAAATAAATGTTCAGTGGCTTTCATAGACTTATATAAATGAAAAAATCTAATATTTATGTTTATTTTTGTATTTTTGTATTATATTTGGTAGTGTATACACTACCAGTCAAAAGTTTTGGATCTGTAAGATTTCTTATATTTTTAAAAGTCTCTTCTGTTCACCAAGGCTGCATTTATCTGATAAAAAAAAAAAAAAACAGAAATATTATTACAATTTAAAATAATAAAGTAAATATTACTATTATATATAGCTATTTATTTATTACTGATCCAAAACTTTTGACTAGTAGTAGTATATATATATATATATGTGTATATAAAGCTGAAATGAAATCAATATATTTTAAACTAAAAAAAAAGTTAATTACAGCTATATAGAAATAAAAACAAAAAGTGATAAAAATGACAAAAGAACATAATAAAATTACTAAAACTTAAAACTGATATTGAAAAAAAAAAGCTAATTCACAATATTAACAAGTATTAAAATTAGTGCTGGGCAAATATTAATCGCGATTAATCGCATCCAAAATAAAAGTTTGTGCTTGCATAATATATGTGTGTGTACTATGTATAATTATTTTATATATATAAATACACACATATGCATGTATATATTTAAGATTTTTTTTATTTATATATAAATTATTTATATTTATATATATAATATAAATTATGTATAAATATATATACAGTCTTTTAATTTATAGTAATTTATTTCTTAAATAAATACATGCATATGTGTGTATTTATATATACAAAATAATTATACACAGTGCACACACATATATTATGCAAACACAAACTTTTATTCTGGATGCGATTAATCGCGATTAATCTTTGCCCAGCACTAATTAAAATAGTATATAAATAATGCTAAAATGACGCAGTCATGTGTTGGTTGACTACATTTAGAAAGCTTTCAGTTATTTTTAGAGCGTTGGGAATTTAAACATCTTTGTGTGTTTCGCAGAAGAAATAAAATCATATTTAGAACAATATGACGAAATGATGTCATTTTGGGGTAAACAATTTAACCATTCATTTACTACAAAATCAAAAGAATATAGTGTGCACGTACTATGGTATATATTAACATGGTATTCTGTTCTTTTTAGGTTTAGATGTGGCATCCTCACCCTCAATACAGGCTTCCATATATATGAGAGGCCTAAATCATCCCAGCACAGGGAAGAGCAGAAACAGGCTGAGCCAGGTTGGTTTTTAAATGCTTTTGCATTGATTTGATAAATGTTATTATGAGATAAAGCCTCAGTGGTGTGTGTCGCACACAGGTTATAACAGTGGAGCAGCAGAGGGCACTGTGTCGCCTCACTTCTATCGTGAAGGGCTTTCTGACCAGACGACTGCTGAGAACAGAGAAAGTCAAACACCTGCGTCAAACCGTGCAAGTGAGAAGAGAACGCACAGCATGTGACCCTGGACCACAAAACTAGTCACATGGGAACATTTTTAGAAATTGAGATTTATACATCACCTGAAAGCTGAATAAATACGCTTTCCACTGGGTGCCAAAAAATCGAAACATTGAGAAAATCTCCTTTAAAGTTGTCCATTTATGTTCGCGATTGTGCTGCATTCACTCACAAAAATAAATGTTTATATATTTACGGCAGGAAATTTACAAAATATCTTCATGGAACATGATCTTAATATCCTAATGATTTTTGGCATAAAAGAAAAATCAATCATTTTGACCCATACCATGTATTGTTGGCTATTGCCACAGATATACCCGTGCGACATGTGACTGGTTTTGTGATCCAGACTCACAATAGTGTTCGTATACATGCTAATAAAGCCCTCATGGGATTGATCATCTCTCTACATGTGTGTTTCTTCAGGACACGCAGGAGTTTATTCGTTCATTCAGCACTAATGCTGTTCAACGAAACGACCAACTGTCAGAGCAAGATCTGTCTCTGCAAGAGCGCGTCAGAGCTCAGGTCCCACATTTGATGCTTTGGTACTAAAGAACCGTGTGCACAGCATCAGATCTGGCACTAAATATGTTTATGTGCTTCTGTTACAGTTACGCGCGGCCTTGTTTGACATTCATGATATCTTCTTCACTATGACACTAGAGGAGCGTTTGTCTCTGCTACAGCAAGACCGAGATCTGAGAGCTGAGAGAAAACTCAGAGAGATGGTAAAACAAAATCTGCACTTTCTGCTTTCAACATCTTTCATGTTGATCCCTGGCAACTATTATCTGCTGTTTTGAAAAGTTCGCTACACATTATATTTTATTTGGCATACAGGAAAAAGTAAAGCCCCCCAAGGTGATTTTGTCTGCTGCAACCCAGAAATCCCTTGATAGGAAGAAAAGGTGAGTTGTATTAGAACAACATTATGTTTGAAACTTTTTGTCTGCAATCATGCAATTATATCATGCAACTTTTAAGTCTGATAAAGACTTATTTGACATGCAGTTGGTCCATTTTGGTGCCAAAACAACATAAACATTGGCAAGATTATTGGTTGTTGGATGGTAACTTGTGCAATAGTAATGTTACCTTTTTTTAATATGACATAAAGGACTGAATCGAATCAAAGATGGGAAGTCTTTGTTTATGGTTGTAACTCCAGAACTTCATGTTGTGACACATTTATGGCCTTCGGCCCATTAAACAAAAATATAAGGAACAAAATCACAATAAGTCATGATATATTTTGAAAGCTATAATTTCACTGTAACTAGATGGTCATTTTTTATTATTTTTTATCTAAATGGTTTTTAAATATATTTTTAAGTATATGTAATAGAATATACTTTAGATATATATTGAGGAATATATATATATATATATATATATATATATATCATTCTTACTATATATTTATTACAATATTTTACAATATTTATAATATATTTACAAATATATATAGAATAATTTACAATACAATATTTTTTATATAAAAATACTATTTATTTTATTTACTATTTATTAATAGCATATATATATATATATATATATATATATACATACATACATACATATATACATATATATATATACATATACCTATATATACACATACATATACAGTATATACATACATATATACATATATATATATATATATATATATATACTGTATATGGATTTTCATTGTTGAAAATATAGGTCAAAAAACTAAATCTATGAAAAAAGTAACAAAAATAAAAAATGAATGTATGGTAAAAAGAATGTGGCCTTCAACTTTAACAAAAAACATAGTTGAAAATGAATTGTATATACAGTGAAAATGAAATGTATATATATATATATATATATATATATATATACATATAATATAGTATAGCAAAATAGTATATAAAATGCTATTTATTTTATTTACTATTTATTAACTGAAATAGCATTTATTCACTTCCTGATCTGCTCTAAAATGTTCTTATCAGAGTTGGTGAATCTCCAGGTCAGACCAGACGAGCTCAGAAAACCAAGAGTCCCCCGACAAAAAGGTGAAGACAAAAACACTCCAATAGACACACATTACCCACAGAGGGAAAACAGACACTTTACACATTTACCATGCCCTCTGCACCATATATGTGCGCTAGCTGCGTGCATCTTTCCAACGGTCTCCCTGTCCCTGTGTGTTGAAGGATCCTGCAGCCCAGTCAGGGCCAGAACGCTCCAGTTTCAGGCCAGCAGCTCCTGCGCCGCGGGTCAGCTCTCCACCTTTTGCTTCCTTTGATCATGCAATCTCCTATTCTGGCCATTTCCATTTTCTTTTACGCTGTTGTTGATGGAATTTGAAATTCAATTCAGTCTTTGCTGGACGCTTGCAGTACTGGAAATGCCACGGAGCCTCTGCCAGAAGAGTCACCTGACATTTAAAATTGGCTGCATTTATTTGTAAATGCATTTGGCAGGATCTCATGCAGTCATTTAGTCAACTGAAGTGTGATCAGAATATCACCGTATTATATTACAAAGAATCACTCTGTATGAAAGTAGCCTTAAAACAAACCCAGTATGTTTTAGGCAACGCATTGTATAAAACCACATGCAAAACCACATTTCAAACTAATTGAGTTCACACTGAATGAAACAATTTGAATGTAATTCAAATATAATACATCAATATTAGGTGCAATATTGTAATAGAAAACATATAAATACACATTTTGTATGTGTTTCAGGAGTTACAAGAAGACTCCAGAGGAGAGAGTTCAGCGTTCGGAGAGGCTGAAGAAACAGCATTCACTGGGTTGATCTGGACATGAAAAATAATATTGTGCTAATCATAGAGATTCATTTAAAGATACTCTCCTGCTTGCCATCCCATTGAATCATGATTATTAAATGTCATTCATTGATATTTATTTCCTCACATTATTCTACAACTGCATGCGTGAATATAGAGTTAAGGCCCGTTCACACCAAGGATGACTAACAATTTTAAACTATAATTTTTTTTTTTTTATATATTAATAATAGCAGAGTTCACACCACAGCTATAACAATAACAGCAAAGAGAAATGATATCGTTGGAATCACTTTCAGAATGATTTTTTTTCCAGCTGATGAACGATAAAAACATTAACAGCCAATCAGAGTCCTTCTTAAAGTGGCAGACGACAAACGATAAACAGAACGATATTGTGCAATGGTGTGGATGCTAATATAGTTATCGTTATTGGTGTGAACGGACCTTCAGTCCAGATGTTCATATAGGATACATAAATTAATAAATTACCCTTCTATAAATGATTACAAATTCAGTGTTTTGAGATTCATTAAATGGAAAGGTGGGATTTTCCTATATAGACGCCTGTATTGATAAAGAGAAAAGTTAATGCTGCTCTAATGATATTAATATATATATATTAAAATGTGACAATAATACAGACAGAATGTCAAGTAGTAGAATAAGAAAAGGGTGAAAATACTCTTCGCCAGATATGATTGTTTTTGACCAGCGAGCACTACTAATTAATTTGTACTAATGTGAACTAATGTGCTTTACCCATAATACTTTACTACTTAAAAATACAATATCGATTGTTAATGTATTAGCTCTCGACTTGTATGATTAAGAATACTTAACACATCTGCTAACACAAATGTGCAAATAAAACAATCAGTTTAATAAACAAGTTTATTTAATAAATCAATAAAGATGTCAATATCAAATAGAAAGGCACATTTCAAACAAGAAAGTTCATTTTGAATTCTGTCAAACAACTTCCGTGAACAGAACCGAACAGGTTATCCATTCACAAATATTTGTGAAAGTGCCTGTTTCCATCAGCATGAAACTCAGTGAGGAAGCAGCACTGAGCCACAGATGTGTGTGTTATAATGAGTGGATGTGCTGGAGGAGTTTATCACAGTTCTCAGAGCTGCGCTGTTTCTCTCTCACCGCCTCTGTTTGCTGCTGTAACAGACCTCCGTCCACTGCACTGGCCACTTTCAGAACCTCTGACACAGAAAGAGAAGACAAGGAGATCTTTAGACTTGGTTATTACATCATACTTTACTCATTTGGCAGAGCAAAAATATAGTGGAGTCATAGTGCAGGGGTTTATGTATTTGGTCCAGAGTCCAGACATACAGCACTGAGCCTTGGTGCTCATACAGGAGATTCAGATTTAACTTCAGCCTAGAACAACTCTACTATCCTTTCTTTCTTTCTTTCTTTCTTTCTTTCTTTCTTTCTTTCTTTCTTTCTTTCTTTCTTTCTTTCTTTCTTTCTTTCTTTCTTTCTTTCTTTCTTTCTTTCTTTCTTTCTTTCTTTCTTTCTTTCTTTCTTTCTTTCTTTCTTTCTTTCTTTCTTTCTTTCTTTCTATATACATAGTAAAGAAACAGTATTGAGTCCATGTTCACACACACTAATGTTTTTTGAAAGAAATCTCTTCTGCTCACCAAGGCTGCATTTATTTGATCAAAAATCCAGTAAAAATAGTAAGAATGTGAAATATTATTACAATTTAAAATATAATATTTTCTATTTGAATTTGAGCACATATTTCTGCAACGGCAAAGCTTAATTTTCAGCATCATCCAGTCGTCAGTGTCACATGATCTTTCAAAAATCATTATGATATGATGCTCAAGAAACATTTGTTTTATATAAATATATAATATATATATATATATATATATATATATATATATATATATATATATATATATATATATATATATATATATATATATATATATATATATATAATTATTATTATCAATGTTGAAAACAGTTGTGCTGCTTCATAGTTTTGTCGAAACTGTGATAAATGATTTTCAGGATTTTTTGATAAATAGAAAGAGAAAAGAACAGCATTTTTTTGAAATATTTTTGTGTGTGTTTTGAATCAATTAAATGAAACCCATTAAACATCAAACAAATGAATCCTTTTTTTAAAAATGATTATTATCTTTAAAAAAATCTTACTGACCCCAAACATTGTAAGTTTGCTAAGTAAAATATATATACTAGTATATTATAGTATATATTACATTTAATTACTTTTTTGAAAAATGTAGTAATTTAATATTTTTTTTGTTGTTGTTTATCATAATGGTAGGTTCATAATGAAATTGTGACCATAATTAACTGGTCTATTGTTGCACGCATTTTTCGCATATTCATTTTCATAAATATAATTATTTTGCAGTGTGATTAAGCAAAAGTGTCCATTGTTTTACCTTTACAAAAAAAAAAGAAAAAAAAAAGACTTTCAAAGTTTTCAACTCACCGTTTAGGAACAAAGAGAAGCCCATAAAGCTGATTTGTGTTCTTTCAGCAGTCGTGTCTTTGTTGTGGGGATTTGGTTTTATCCTGATTTGTTTGGTCGGGGGGGATTTACCTTTATCCGCCGCTTTATACGTTTGTAAGTGCACCAGAAAACAAAGTTTCCTTTGTGTAAAGAAACGGGTGAATTTCCTCAGTAACTCAAGCACAGTGTGAGAGTGCTGTTATTATAAGCTTAACCATAGGAATGAGGGATTATGGGATATGGTGTTATAATGGACATTAATCACATCTGGGGTGTCTTTGAAATACAAGATGCGTTAAAGAGCATTATCAAAAATAAAGAAAGACAAGAAGAGGAAATCAAGACGGTGTTTTCCCCCACGTCTGTGGCTCTGTATGCATGATGCTAAACGTTATCTCTAAATAAACCCCTTTTGTATAACACAAATGCATATTAGGATCACCCTGTCTGGGCTTATTTAGCGGCATCAACCGGATGAACATTATGCCCTACTTACTATATACGTTTTCAACATCCTTTGTGGGTTCAAAGCCTAATTAGGGGGTATGAAGAGTTTCTGTACTCCGTGTGCGTGTGCACTTGGACACATTGACATAGGATTATGGGAAGGTGTTGACAGCCCATGACCCGGCTGGAGGCAGGCCAGTAGCAGAGGAGCGTGTGATGGATAGAGTGTAAAAATGCAGGATTAATGAGGCTCTTTGAAGTGAAGAACAGGGAGATCAGTGAAGTGGACCGTAGATGAGCGCAACACAGACCCGAATCACTTCCTTATGCAGCAGGAAGAGATTTATCTTACACCACAACAGTGTCGACACGAATATTACTGTCATCAGTCACGACTCACGTCAAAACATCAGATGGTTACAGCAGGAATGAAGAAACGCATGCCGTTTGTGTGCGTGCACCCTTACCGAGGACTGAATCCTGGACTTTGGTGTCGGGGTCGTCCATGTAGAGCAGCAGCTGCTTGAACAGGAACTCCAGGTGTGGGCGGCACGAGTGTGTGTCGTAGTTTTTCCCCAGAGATGAGAACCATGTGCTCAGAGACTTCAGCGCTTCGAGGCGGACGTCTTCACTGCTGTCATCCACACGCTTCAGCAGCTCTGAAACACAAACAGACACGCTCATGAAAGCACATACTACCTCACACACACATCTGAAACCATGAAAGTGTGCAATAACAACAGTTATTATACACACTGATATGCTTCGTTTGACCAGGATAGTCTTATGAAACCTGGCATCCACTTTTCAAAACAAAAGTTAAACATTAAATATAATATAAAAAAAAAATGAACTGACTTTTCATGGGCACTGTGTATTATTGTATATTAATAAATGTCTGGAAAATGTATGCAAAACACATAGATATGCTTAATTTAACCAGGATAGTCTTAAAAAAGAGAAAGAGACACAGACTATTTAAAAACACTGAATAAAAAAAATTAACAAAAAGCTTAATTCACTTTTTATGGGCACTGTCTACTATAATTTATTAATAAATGTCTGAAAAATTTGTGCAAGACTCAGATATGCTTTAACAAGAATAGTCTTAAAACAGAGAAACAAACCAATATTATTTTAAAAGACTAAAATAAAGTAAAATAAAAGTTTAACACTTTTTATGGGCAATGTCTACTATTATATATTAATGAATGTATGGAAAATTTGTGCAAGACTCATAAATATGCTTTAACTAGAATAGTCATAAAACAGAGAAACAAACCAATACTATTTTAAAAGACTAAACAAAACAAAATAAAACAAACTAAAATAAAAGTTTAACACTTTTTATGGGCACTGTTTATTATATATATTAATAAATGTATGGACATTTTTTGCAAGGCACAGTCATGGATATGCTTTATTTAACCAGGATAGTCTTATAACAGAAACAGAAAATGACAACTTGAAAATAAAATAAAAACTATTGAATACAAAATGCCTTGACAATATTTGCAATGAACTGTAACACATATTCTATTTACAATATTTAACACTGTCGGATGCGTTTCAATCTACCATTTTCAATAACATGTTTGAATAAGAAGAATAATGGTGTTATTTCTCCATTTACAGTCAAATAAAAATACAGACCATAGAGCAGAAGCTCTATTTAATTTGATGCATGAAAATACGTCTGTGAGCTATAGAACCTCAATCCATTCCACATGTTTGACAGCTACGGTTTGACATCTGATGTACACAAGCCATATTGTGGAAAGATGCTGGAAAACTGAACAATCTAGACCAAAGATATTTAACACTGCACTTCTTGATTTTCATCTGTCACAGTAAATATACTGCTCTCTTCTCTTTCATTGTTTAACAGTATGTAGGATGAGTTAAGTATACCTGGATAGATCTTGTTGAGCGAGTCAGTGCTGAGCTGTTGTGTTGTGAGTTTCAGCAGTGAGTGAAGAGATCGACAGGCCAGAAGACGAGCCAGTTTAGAGTCTTCCTCCAGCGCAGAGATCAGCTGCGTACTGAGAGTCTCCTCCACCGACACAATCTAAAACACATTTAATACACGTCAACATCACTCACACAAAATCAAACATGTACGCTGTTCGTTTGAACTTTCTATTCATCAAAGAATGCTGAAGAAAGCGTTTCACCAAAAATATGAACTGCTAATCATATCAACAATTGTATTATCAACAATTATATATAATCAGAAATGTTTCTCAATCATCATAGCTGAATGATTTCTGAAGGATCATGTGACAGTGAAGACTGGAGTAATGATGCTGCAAATTCAGCTTTGATCACAGGAATAAATTACATTTTAAAATATATTCATATAGAAAACATTATATTTTAAAATGGAATAATATTTCAAAATGTTAATGTATATTAACTAAATTGAGACTTAACTAAGTAAAATAAGTCAAATTAACTTTTCTTAAACATAAATTTCTTAAAAATTTAATTTCGAAAACATAAAAAATCTTGCAAACAAGTACTTTAACATAAATTTTATCGATGCTCAAAAAAGCAAATATCAACTGTAACAGTTACAAAACATGAAATCAAATTTGACACCATTTACTGCCCTAATAAATGATTTTCTAAATTATGAAGAGTTCAGATGCAGAAGTGCCATCTGAAATTTCTTCTAGAATGATAATTTTTTATCAAGCTCGTATATTTAAGTTCAGCAATTTCACTTAAAAGGCAATAAAAATAACCTATTAATTGTCATTTAGGTGAAATTACTGAACTTAAATATACAAGCTTGATAAAAAAATGATAATTCTAGAAGAAAATTTCAGATGGCACAGAGCATCTGAACTCTTCTATATATATATATATATATATATATATATATAATTAATATTTTGATGCGGTCTTAATGTTTAATGGCTCTGCTGTAGTGATAGAGTTTATGTGTGTGTGTGTGTGTGTGTGTGTGTGTGTGTGTGTGTGTGTGTGTGTGTGTGTGTGTTTGTGTTTGTGTGTGTGTTATTACTCGCTCCGCTGGGAAAGCCGCCCCGTGTAGGACAGCTAACAGGCAGCTGAGAGCAGCGGTCCTGACAGCCGCGGCAGATCGACCCGAACGCCACACCAGATTAGGCAACAACAAATCCTGCAGGACCATCTCCATGTATTCACCAAATCCCCTAGGGAGAGAAAACATTATGAAGACAAACTTTAAGACAAACATGACAACTTTAAAAAAGTATATTTGCATTTTACAAACAAAATCACTCTTTAGGTATTTCCAACAATGTCTTCAGTAACGGTTTCATTCTACTCTCAATTCACTTTTCAAATCATGCACCCACATGCAACGAAGGAATCTGAGGTGAACGCCACATGAAAAGAGGGGATTTTGCTACATATCTGAAGGGGACTATCCTGATGCGTTACTATGTCGGTGTAATTGTGAAGGGTTGTCTTTGAAATGCATAGTATTTAGATCCTTATCAGGCATCAGAGAAGATCTCATTCTTAAAATGCATAAATCATTGTAATGATGCATGTTTAAGCATATATTTAAGCAGTGGTGGGATACTGTAGATATAAAATAACAAGAGCTCAGCTGTGTAGCAGTTAACCATTGCCTATGTTTCAATGCCATTGGGTATGATAGTTTGGATATTTCATCATATTCTCTTATGATGCAAAATACACAATATCTGCATTAAGAAAGATCTGCGGCTGATAAACTGACCCCTGTGAGTCCAGTGTGTTGCTGGCGTCCAGCAGTAGTTTGGACAGCATGGTGAAGATGTGAAGTCTCATCTCAGGGTCTCGACTGGGTTCAACGCAACTCTTCAACAGAGGCAAGAGGGTTGGAAGAAACTCGCCCACCACTGGACCTAAAAGATAACATGCAGATGATAAAACCAAAAAAAGAAGAAGAAAATATTGCTATTTTATTTATTCATATTTTTTCAATATTATTTTACATTACATTTTGGAGAATATTTACTCAATTTATAGTGTTTTATATGATTATTATTTTTATTTTACACATTTTTATTTTAGACATCAAGTGCACATGAGCCGATCATATCATCTTCTATTTACTACTAGTTACAGCACCAAATAAACATGGCTGAACACCAGAAGGCATGTTGAAAGATACTTTACAACTTACCGAAATGAACCCTGTCATGTAATCGCTCGATCAGTGTTTCAACCGGGGAAAGGCGTCAATAAAACTTACATTTAATGTAACATTTTCCTCAAGAAAGCTATTCAATGTCCATAAACCCACTGTCTAGTGGCTACTGTGTACTGTCCCTTTAAGACCAGCCGCTGTCAGAGACGCGGATCTCACACGCGCCTCATTCTTTCACGAGTCACCACAACTCTTCATGTTCATCATAAGACTACTCTTATGTTATGAAGACACTCGACAAAAAGACATTTTGGCATAATTGTGTGTGTTATTGTTCGTTCAAGCTCGAAAGAGAACTGTATTCTGTCATGCTGTTTTGTGCGCACTCACGATATTAGCGCGAGTCTTTCTGTCAGTCACAGTCAGGACATTCACAGGCAGCGCGTTCATTTTGGCATACTGTACATGTGTGTTGTTCGTTCTACCGCGAAAGAGAACTTGATACTGGCGCGCGTCTGTGTGTGTGTGTGTGTGTGTGTGTGTGTGTGTGTGTGTCAGGAGGACATTCACAGGCGGCTCATTATTTTATGTCTTATCGCGCATGAATGGTTTAAAAGCATTTGCATTAATAAGTGCGTTAACAGCGCTAATTTGTTTATTTAATATAAAATCTAAGCATTTTGCGTCATATAATCGCGTAGGCTTGACATCGCGATTGCGATACGATTAATCGTGCAGCACTACTTTGAAGGGTCGAGACCGAGTCGAGACCGAGTCTTTAGGAGTCGAGACCAAGACCATAAAAACATGTCAGTTTTCATATTCATGATTTAATATCACCCCAGTTAATAATCAACAGTTAGGCCTACATACTAAGCTAGATTGGGAATTGTTTAGAGGAGCAGTCTTAATGTCTTAATATAGACTCATTTTCTAGTGGTATGTATTCTAGTGGACTAGTGATGGGGACGAGACCACCTATGCCGAGTCCGAGTCAAGACCGAGTCTTTGAAGGGTCGAGTCCGAGTTAAGACCGAGTCTTTGAAGGAACAAGTCCGAGACGAGTCCGAGAAAGCAGAAATCGGTCTCGAGACCGGACTCGAGTACTACATCACTAGTGCATCCCTACAAATAACGCTAATTTAGTGAATAATTAAGCGAAGAATGTGACTGCTCACTCTGAGGGAAGTTTGAAGAAGTGAACTTTAATGAGTTCAGCTCTTAAGGTGATGATACACACAGGACAACTTTTTGAGCAATGTTGCTTGGGCACTTTCCCATTGAAAATGGGCAATACATTTATATCTGGATAATTTAGATCAGTCATGGGCCCTGTGTCTCATCTGGTTGCCAGTTGATGGCAACATTGGCCAGGAACATTGCCCAAAAAGTTGCCCTGTGTATCATCACCTTTAGATTGTGTGCGTCTAAACAGAATGTTGCCCAGCTGCAAATGAAACGCACACTCACCGGACTGCATGGCGATGATCTCCAGCTGTGTCTTCTGAATGGAGTAACTGGTCCAGGTGTGATGCGAGTCAGAGAGCCACTGCAGCAGATCCGCCATGTGCTGTCGGTACAACTCACACGCTCCACTGAGACCCTGCGCCTCACACAAACTCCTCACAGATTCTTCTGCCTGAGAAAGACCCAGGAAAATGTTCAATTATTTGATCTACTGTCCATCCATCTACTACTGTGAGCTAAAATGTCACTCATATCAAGTGAACAGTGAATGACAGTTCATGTTTTTAATGCAATCTTTCATTAAAATAACTTCCCCTTCCTCTTGTAGCTCATCTCTTCTCTGATGATGCGTTTACTGACATGAGGGCGGAGCAACCTGTCACTCACATGAGATCCACCAATAGCAAACCACAACCATCCAATCAGCCAATCAATTCCCCATGGACAAAATCAAGTCCCGCCCTACATTTTTTTCTCGTTCGAGAAGCTGTTTCACTGTCGCAATATATGTCAAAAGGGATATATGTCGCAATATGTATATAATATGGATATATGTCGCAATAGCGAACAAAAGACTATTGCAACTTCTTTTGTTGCAACTCAGGCCAAAAAAACTTTGTAAATCAGTAGGCAACTTTCTTGAGACCTTGCAGTATGTTTAATATAAAGAGCTTAGATCAGTCATATATAATGTTTAAGTGTGTATGGGAAATGCCGAACGTGTGTGTTTTACCTTGTTGTGCTGTTGCTGCTGTGACGCCAGACTCTGAACCGACACCAGGACCTTCAGCAGCTGCAGACTGATGACATCACAGTCCACCTGACACACACACAGCACAGCATCCACACACACCAACAACTGATCCAGATACAGCGCCTGAGAGACAAAAAAAACAGAAATGTGCAAAACATTTACACTTTTCATTACTTTTGTTTAATGTTAATTACGTCATTTATTCCTTTTTGTTTGATTTACGGTTTAATTTCTAATTATAGCCTGGACAATTTAATTTAATTTAATATAATTTCATTAAATTTAATTTAATGACATTTAATTTAATTACAGTTGCTATATTTGTTGTTTATTTGACCTATTTCGTACTACTTTGACAAATGAACAGTTTTTATCATGCCAATAAAGGGCACACACATAGAGACTAAACTCTCTGACCTCGTAAAGCAGCCCAAAACACACGATGAGCTTTTCTTTCCATCAGTCTCTGTTATTTCCTACCCCACTACATTTTTACCCACCCTCACAACCTTGTTGTCTCTCTTTCCATGCAGTGATCACATGTCTAGACAAAGTGTCACATTCACAGAAACAAGAGGATCATGACACCGTTTCCTCCAATCAGCGGTTCTGTCATTAACAGGGACAGGATGATTAAGATGCAGGAGTTTTCACCGGCCACTGGAAGTGGGAGGACACTTTTACTACTATTTTTAGAAGGCAAAACTGAAGAACTACAAAGAATTAAGACATTTTCTTTTTATTTATGTTTAGGACAAGAATATGACAAAAGTAAATTAAATAATGAGGTACACAGGGTTATGAGAATGCAAATAAAATAAATATATATGATAAAATACAATAAAATGAAGTAGACAGATTTCATTTTTTTAAATATGAGGTAGACAGGGTTATGCACCTGTAAATAAAATAAAAAAATCAATAAAAAAATAAAAATAAAAAGGCAGACAGCATTCAGGTTTATGCATAAGTAAAGTAAAGTAAAATAAATAAATGAATTATGATTAAATAGACAGGGTTATGCACAGGTAAAAATAAATAAAATAATACAATAAAATAAAATGGCATACAGGGATATATGTATGGAAGCTTGTTTCTGCCACAGAATAAAAAATAAAAAAGGTAACGACTTTTTATCTCACAATTCTGAGTTGTTTCTCACAATTGTGAGTTTACATCTAGATTTATCTCAGAACTGAGTGATAAAAAGTCGCAAAATATCTTTTAAATGTATTTTTTCTGTGGCGGTAACAAGCTTCCATATGCACAGGTAAAATATTTAAATAAATAAATGAAATGATTAAGTAGACAGGGTTATGCACAGGTAAAAAATATAAAACAATTACATAAAAACCATTATAAAATAATCATTTTTATGTATTGTCAGTTGATGGTGTGGAGTTTTGAAACATATAAAACTCATGATCTTTATAATTGTAAAACTTAGCAGATAAACCTCTTATAGATCAAGATGATCTATTCCCCCCCCCCCCATTATGTAATGTAATAAAAGACTCGCTTTAAAGATGTCACTTTATGGGCAGGTTTCCAGATCAAACTAACACTCGTAAAACAGAAGCATGCTCTGTAGTTCATGCCAAGGGCTGTCAGAGGAATGATCGACAGGTCTGACAACTGTTTTAAACCGATCGTCCTAACCAGCACTCTCTGCAATTCACGTCCGTCTGGCTCTTCTTGTCCATAAATATAGTCCTGTCTCCACAACGGCCCCTCAGCAGAAACATGTCTCGTCCCACCCCGTCTCCAGCTCGTCTTTTTTCAGGACAGAGGTGAGCAGGCCACAGCTGTCAGCAATGACGTGAGCAGGCAGGTATGCACTTACTTATGTATATTCTCTAATATAGATCTGAAATTTTATGTCGACCTTCCTTTAGACATCTGAGATTTACATTCCCGCTTATAGTCCCATAGCAACACCGAAAACAAAACACGGAGATCTGGTGCTTCTGTTTTCCATGTCCTACAGGCATCGCAAATCCAATTCATAACACATTACACAAGTGCACATCTTCAGACCCACAACATCTGACATATGCTCAAAAGAGGTCTGCGGGCGTGTTATTTCCTTGCCTTCTTCCTACACTGTACTTTCTTTCCGATGATTTTGGAAAACAGACAGCCGAAAGTGTTCTGACAACAGCAACATCAAAGAGCGGGCTGACTTCAAAGCTGCAGCGCACAGGAAAGATCAGAGCATCTGCCTCTGTTCACTCAACAGTGGCTTCTTCTTGCTCTTTCAAAATAAAGTTTGATGCAGACATAGGCCCTACTCTAAAATTCACTCAACATAAAACTCCCCAGTTTGCTGAAAATAAGCAGGTAATTTTAGTATTTAAGGAGACTTAAAGGCAGGGTAGGCAATTTGTTCCGAAAACATTTTTTGTAATGCTGGTTGAAAGTCTCTTCACATCCTGATAGCAATCACTAAGTCAAGTGGTCTGAATGTATTTATATGTATATATCTTGTCTGAGGAAGGGCATATGACCATAATATTTTCGTCCAATCATTGCATTCGGTCCGAATGAGAGATACAATGTCCTACCTGCATATGAACGTATCTCTGCAAAACTGCTCGCGCAGACATCACTCGTTTCATGCTATGAGTTAGACAGACGTCAGTCACGAGCACCGCGACCGAAACAGCAGCCGCCTTTTACAGTTCCTCCTGAACCAAAACAATAAGTTTATGCTGCGTTCACGCCATAACTACTGTAATTTGGAAACCCGTGACGTGACGTTATACTGGGAGCGGTTCGAGACTCGAATTTCATTTCATTTCATTGGCTACACTATCAACGGCGAAATGAATCTGCAGCAGTCAGGTGGTACAGGTCAGAGCTCTTAAAGGTTGTTTATGTTCATTATTATTGTAATATATGCTTTGAGACATGAGGTAGTTTAACGCCGTCTCTCGTGACGCTTTTGTTTTGCTCCCTGCTGTGTGTGTTCATGTGTTTTGAAGGAGGCGTGGCTTTGGAGACGCTCTTAAGGGAGAGTGGGATCTTATGCTTTCAAAGCTAGCTCGCCATTGCTGGCCACTCCGAAAATTGCTTACCCTACCTTTAATATTTAGTAATATTATAGATTTAAAGGCATTGATGAGAAAAAAACTTGAAAACTGAAACTGAGCTGGATGATGACATCGCTGGTCTCCGCAGAGCTGCTTTAGCTGAATTGTCTTTTTTTCATAATTGACAAATTTGCAAACATCAACACACGGTTACTGAACTGAATCAACACTGAACTGACTCGAGCCCTCATGACATCCTCACAATTGATTTCTGACATTAGCCGGTTGACAAGCTAAGAAAGTGATACTGTAATAAGCTAAAATTGTCAAAGATTGGAAAAAGATAGTACATTTTTTTTATTAGATCAAACTATTTTTAATCAACTCTTTTCAGCATGGACTGAAATATAATCTTACACTACCGTTCAAAAGTTTGGAGTCGGTAAGATTTTTGTTTATGTTTTTGAAAGAGGTCTCTTATGATCACCAAAACTATATTTATTCAATCAAAATTACAGTAAAAACAGTATTATTGTGAACTATTTTTACAACTTAAAATACCTGTTTTCTATTTGAATATTTTATCAAATGTTTACAAAATTAACTTTCTGCATCATTACTTCAGTCTTAAGTGTCACATGATCCTTCAGAAATCATTCTAATATGTTGATTTGACGCTCAAGAAACATGTTCTGATTATTATTATCAATGTTGAAACCAGTTGTGTTGCTTCATATTTTTATGGAAACCGTGGATTCTTTGATGAAAAGAAAGTTAAAAGAACAGAATTTATTTGAAACAGAAATATTTTGTAACATTATAAATGTCTGTACTGTACCTTTTAATAAATTGCATGCATCCTTGCTGAATAAAGGTAGTAAATAAAATTAAATAAAATAAAATATTCGTCTTTCCAGTCGACATTTTTCTTATCTGTCATCTTAAATTAATCAGTTCATTACAATACTTTCTGTGATTGCATTCACCATTAGATTAATTGATGCTTCTTAAACGGCAACATAATTATGCTATGATGCCTTAAAATGCCGTCTAGATAGGCATCTCACTAGATTTAGAAACAGAGCTAATGCATTTTTGTAAATACATATTCACAGTCAGTATAATATTAATTCTCTCTCTCCCTCTAGATTTCCAGGCAGTCATTACATTAGCTACTGCGGTATTAAAAACAGGATAATTTGCCATTTCCTTCCCTTAAACTGACAAAAACCACTGTCTCGACAGCCTTTTTTTTGTCTCAATCATCTCTACGGGACAGTCAAAGGTCCTGCAACATCTGTGATGAACCATGTCTTTATTGTGTGTCACCATCTCCCAGCCAATGCTTTTAAGGCTACATTATCACACGGAAGGAAAACTTTGTTAGATTCTGCCATGAATTCCGAGATGAAACATTGACAGCTGGACCAAAGTATGCAGGATTGTGGTGGACACAAGGGGGGTCAGTGGCAAAATTAGTCATTTTTCTTTTAGTACTTTTAATTACACTATAGAGGGAATTTCTGCAAAGCTCTCTCAGGGGTGGTGACTTGGCACTGAAGGGATGGTAAACTCAAAAAATAGAGCGTTATTTTAGATATCAAAGAGAGCCGAATGTGGGTTGAGAGGAAACCAGGGCCAGACTCTTGGGTCTGGGTGGGATTTTTCCACTCGGTCTGACAGAGATATGTTCTAACACATCTGCAGCATGAATAAGTGTGTGAGTGTGTGTGTTTAAGGGGGCTGGAAATATGCAATAAAATACATTCTTTAGGAAAACAACATTTGAAAGGCTTAAGTCTAAAATTAAAATGGCCATTAAGAGTTAAAAACAGTTGTTTTAATACAAAAAAGTAAGAACAATTGTGTGACATGATTTTGTAAATGCGGCCACGAAAAGTTTTGCACAAACACAGATTTTATCACTGGACGTCACCAAGTGGCTTTACTGTTAGTAGTGGTAATTTCTACTGTTTAATGCCCTAATGGTATTGGTTGGCTGCATAACTGCACAACAAATGTGATGAATTCTCTGTAAAACTCCTAAAATTCTCAACTTTGATTGACAATAAATGAATTCCGGTTGCTTTGGCATAGCAAGTCAATGTGTGAACACAGCTTTGCAATGGAAACTAAGCACTCAGGAGCAGGTAGAAGGCAGAAATGTCATTGACTCTCACCTGTTGGGACCCCTGACAGACATCAGGGTGTGCGAGCATGTTTCCGATTTTCAACAGGTGGGGTCGTAGCCCCTCCCTTGAACTCCCACTTAATACGGCCCCCAGGACCATGAGAGGAGCCCAGGGAGCACCAGACGAGCAGGAATTGGAGTCTTCAACGTGAGGTAACAGAAACTTGAGGAAGACCTCTGGACTGACAAATGCTCCTAAGAGCTTCGCTGACTCCAAACACTGTCAAAGAGAGAGACAGGAGACCACTGAAATAAAAAAGATTCATGATTCAAACATATCTCATAACAGACAGATAGACAGATAGACAGATAGATAGATAGATAGATAGATAGATAGATAGATAGATAGATAGATAGATAGATAGATAGATAGATAGATAGATGGATGCTCCTGATTGGTTGTCCTGTCACCTGTGTTCTGACGTCAAGCTCAGGGTCCACACAGGTGTGGTACAGCACAGTGAGCAGAGACTGCAGGTGTTGTGTACAGTGATCTTCAGCATGCAGCAGCAGAACCCGCAGCAGCTGAGCCGTCTTCACTCGCGTCTGCACTAACCAGTCACCAATGTCCCGCCCCACCGCAGGAAGCAGCTTAGACAGATTCCTCACCACCAGCTCCCTGCAGCCCAGCCCGGGACGCTCTCCTGCCCAAGAAAACAGGGAAAACATTATTTTTCTATTCCAGCGTTCTCCAATCACAGCTGTAACATTGATTTGTTTTTTGATTTGTTTTTGAAATAAGTTTCTTATGCTCATCAATGTATTTATTTAATCAAAAATACAGTAAGGGCTGGTTCACACAGAACATGTTTTTGCTGAAAAAAATGCAAGGTCTAGAGACACTTTCAACAAGCACAGCGATTTAAGAAGGTTGTGTCATGCGGAGAGACACAGCAACAGTTAATGGCGTCCGTCTAGTGTGTGTTTTTACTGTGTTATCTAATGTACAGTATATATACACTGCCCTGCAAAAAAAAAGTCACTGTTTGGATTTAAATAGGCAAATGCTTAAAGGTGGTATCAGCGATTTCAGGCCCAAACATTAATGATCACATTCATCTAATATTTCGCTAGCTGCCCGCCCCATAAGCATGCTGTCAAAAAACCGCGTCTCTCTAGGTAGCCTAGGCTCTGAGATCTGCACACAAAAACAGTTGGCATCAACATCACTCAAAACCAAAATAAATAGTGTTCCAACCAATCATCGACAGGGGCGGGTGTTGTGAGGTTTTGCGCTCGTGCACGGCTGCCTATAACGGCTGCACGCGAAAACCTCACAACACCCGCCCCTGTCGGTGATTGGTTGGAACACTATTTGTTTGGGTTTTGATTGTTTGGCCAAACAGACTGAAAACAGCTGTTTTTGTGTGCAGATCTCAGAGCCTAGGCTACCTAGAGAGACGCGTTTTTTTGACAGCATGCTTATGGGGCGTGCAGCTAGCGAAATATTAGATGAATGTGATCATTTATGTTTGGGCCTGAAATCGCTGATACCACCTTTAAGAGTCAATGACTGAACCATGTAGGGAGAGACATCATGGCCATATTCCAGGATGACAGTGATTCATCAGGATCAAATGTGTAATAATGGTTGGGAGGAGCATGAAGAATCATTTTCACACATGAATCGGCACCTCTGAGTCTAGACTTTAAATTCACTGAAAGTCTTTGGGATGTGCTGGAGGAGACTTTACAGAGTGCTGGACTCTTGCATTGTCAATACAAGATCTTGACCAAAAGTTGATGCACCTCTTGATGGAAATAAATAGTTTAATGTTATTATTTTCATCAAGAGGTCCGTCAGTTTTGTGTCAAGATCTTGGCCGGGCAGTTTAAAGAAGGTCATACTGTTATTAGTCAGTCTTACCTCCAGAAGTGTAAAGGGCAGGTGCAGGCAGCAGAAAGTCCATCTTATCCTTCAGATCATCCTCATTTTCCTTTTCCCATTGAGATCCTATTTGTTTCCATAAATCCTCAGCAAGAGACCTAAATTAATTATTTTAAAAATCACTAAATCATATTTTTTTAAAGGAAAGGACTAAAGAGATAGTCAAGAAGACAAATAAATAAAAAAAAATCAAGACGACAAATGCAATCAAAAGTTTGGGCTCATTAAGATTACAATTACAACTGAAAACATATTCAAATAAGAAGCAATTATTATAAACTGTAATATTTCACAATACTACTGTTTTTGGACATTTTCATCAAATAAATGCAGCCTCACCAGCCCCAAACTTGTATATACCTAGCTTTGTTTCAAATTGCCTATTTTTATGAGCATTTTGGGATATCGCTTAAAAAAACAAAACAAAAAAACCCCCACACATTTTAATGTGGATAAATTCTAAAAATGTGCATACAATTTTTATCCGATAAGAAGACGTGCATTTTCATGACATTTAGAGGCCTGGAAAACACAGTTATTATGACTGTGCATTTGTTCTCACCTGATTTCAGGGATCTCATCACTGAGACTGCTCAGAAGCAGCGGGATGAGCTTGTGGAAGTAGGAATATCTGTCCGGCAAGTGGAGGAGCCAATCACCCACGACTACGGTCACGGCCTTCCTCACCTGAGCAGATTAGCACAACAATAAACCATTCCCTTGTGGTAAAATAGGATTTAACTATATATATAGGAAAAGGAATAGCTTATATTTAGAAATATAAGAACTTCTTGGAAAGATATCAAAGACAAGCCATTTATTAAATAACGCATCAATCAACAAACCAAAGTGCTGCCAGCTTACCCGTGGCGAGTCGTCAAACAATCTCTGAGCCAAGTGGGACAAAACGTCATCCACATTTTTGCCTGCACTGTACCGAATGACCGCGCCGGTGGCCTGTGTGGCACAAACTCTCACTTGGGAATGCTGGTGAGAAATAGTCTGCAACAGAGGCTTCAGAAGACTCTCAGCCTGCAGGTGAAAATGATCTGGGCAAAGATAGATGGACAGAAACTCGCATATTACTATCTCCACTGTGTATCTATGATTGTCTGATTGATATATGAAGATCTTAATGAGCTGGTTCATTTGTGCTTGATGAGGTTTGGAGCTGAACTTTGCAGGAAGGTAGATCTTCAGGACTGGCCACCCCTGATTTAGACAATTGAGATACAGTGATATGGATCTGCATCTACAGTGAATAAGATATGTTTTGAAGTCCATAAAAGTGCATCTATCCATCATAAAATGGAGGGGGGGGGGGGGGGGTAATAAAGGCCTTCTGAAGCGAAGCAATGCGTTTGTGTAAGAAAAATATCCATATTTAAAACTTTATAAAGTAAAATAACTAGCTTCCGGCGAAACGAACATACGGATTCGACTTAATTCTAAGCTCAACTTATGCGAGTAATGCGACGCACTGCTGATATTTACGCAACGCCATGACGCACTACGTTACTTCCGACGCCACAAGTTGTGTAAGTTGCACTTTAGGCGCAAGTAGACTGTGTATGTAAGCTAGAATTTTACTTTATAACGTGTTAAATATGAATATTTTTCTTACACAAATGCATTGCATTGCATTGCATAAATATATATGAATCAATAAATCAAAACTAACTTTAGCTGGACAATAACTTTATTCTAGAGACACTGTAAAGCCAAAAAAAGTCCTATTATCACTGTAAAGCTGCTTCGAAACAATCTATATTGTTAAAGGCGCTATATAAATGAAGGTGACTTGACTTGACTAGATTCATTAAGAGTTAAGTGGCAAACTGGCCTTACATGTGTTAGGTATACAAAGCAAAGCATCAGTCTGGCCATTTCACTATGACAACCAGCAACACACATGTACACAAGGCCAGTTTACTCTAATGACTCCAAACAAACACACTGCTATACAAATGACCCATGAAAGTGTATTTATGGACAATATACTGTATCTATCTCAACTGTCTATCAACAGCTGAAGGCCCCACTTACCAGGAACACACTGTGCAAAACTGATGGTGCATTTACAGCTCTCTTTCTTGACTTCGGGGAAGGGATCCGTGATGGTTCTCTGCAGGATCTTCATCATGTCATCCAGGTAGGGGGCAAGCTGTCTGCCGCACACCTCCACCACCAGAGACAGCATCTCCACCAGAGCCAGTCTGAGCTCCTCCGCCGGCTCCAGGATCTCCTTCCCCCCGAGCCTCTGCGCCAGGGCAGGCATGAGATAGGGCAGAGAGTCTTCTGGTTTGGGGACAGAACTGATAAACCCTGTGATGATCTGAATAGTAGAGTCCCTGCATGTCTCCGCAGGATCTGACAGACATTTCAGCAGCGTCTTCAGCAAACCGGCGAAAAGCTCCTGAAGCGCACCGCTGGACAAGCGCTGCTCGATTGTGTCTCTCTTCACCGCTTCTAGAGCTCGTTTTCTGGCGCTTTTGTTATCTTCGTTTAAACAGTTTAAGTGGCGAGCCAGAGATTTTAAAACATCCGGTGCAGCTCGATCATCACTGGCGGTCGCCATTGCTCCTTCACGTGTGTTATGTTGTTGCTGGTTGTCATGGCGGTTGTTGCCACTACGATTGCGACAGCTCAGATGGCTTTACGGTAGATGCACATTCAAAACAGATAAACTATATTTTATTGACTTTACTATGGTCAGAACAATATTTGTCACTAAGAAATAATAGACAGTTAATGATAAATAGACAGAATGATTTGTAATGAGAGGGCGTACATAGACATATATATTTTTTAAATCTGATTCTGTATTTGACAATCCATATCACTACTCTTGCCTCTAAGCAGTTGTAATGTAAGAAATGCAAGAAAAAGCTGCTTATTATAAAATCATGCATTTTTTTTTACGTTTACTGTTACCATAGTTGCTCATTGGATAAAAAATTGACACATGCACAGTCATCTCTTATGTCTTCAGGTTTTTTTTATAACAAGAAAAATTACAATAGTGCACATAGTACATCTTTTACAGGATCTAAAAAGGTATTTTTTTAAATACATTTTTGTTTGTGAAAATAACATTTTGCTGCAACAATAAGAAAGTTAACAGTAGATTCTAATTATTCTAATTTTTTTTTTTTTTTAAATATTACGATTATTATTAGCTTTAGAAACTCAAATCATTCCAGGAAAGTGATGAAACATTACAAGAAAAAGAAAAGAAAAGAAAAGAAAAGAAAAAACTAATGTGTTTGTAGAGGTCAAGGTCTGTGATCCACAAAACTTGAGTGCTATTCAGGATGACGCACAAACCCACAATGACGCTGATTGGCTGAAACAGGAGATGATTCAAAATAAATAAAAGCTCTAAATAAACTAAAAGTTATTTCAACCCATTAACATCTACATGTCAGTTATATGTCTTTTCTGTTTTTTAAAAATTATGTATTTTATTAATATCAGTGTCAGTGTCCAATCGCGAGACGGATTGACGTCACAGCGGGCGCTCGCGAGCAGCAGGACCAAACAAGCAACATCCCAGAGCGCGAGCCTTGCATCTCCGCCTCATAACGGTAAGCCAAATTAACATTAAATACTGTGCGACACACGCGACTGTTTTCAGCTTTATATGCCGAGAGGAGCTGTTTCCAAGATGATACATTACTAAAACCATTTATACACCGCATAGGTTTGTATTTTGAAGCGAATAAGCTGTGATAAAAACGTAAACAGGTGATCACAGAGTGATGCTCGAGCGCTCCGCCGTCAAACCGACGCTTCGTGTTTCACGCACGACTGAATGCGGTATCGGTTTCGTGAACGTATAGGTCGAGAATGAGGATTGATGCTTCAGTTGCTGATGATTTTTGGATGTTTGATGTGAATCAATGGCGGAAGTGAAATGTAAATGTGTAACATGCTGAAGAATGGCCTGTATCACCATTATGATTAAGTCTATCTATCTATTTATCTATCTACCTTAGATAAATAGATAGATAGACACATAGGTTGATTGACAGATACATACATGCATATTGAATACAGTGGATTTTTCTAGTCTCTCAACAGTCAAACATTATTATTTGAGAGAATAAGACACACAGACTTAAGAAAGAATATCTCTCCTCGTCCCCCCTCCTGCTCTTTTCTCCTGCGGCAGAGATAGAAGATAAGATGGCCACCTCCTCCTCCAATCTGGAAGAAGATGAAAGTCTGAAAGGCTGTGAGGTTTTCGTGCAGAAACACAACATACAGCAGATCCTCAAAGAGTGCATCGTCAACCTGTGCATCGCCAAGCCCGAGCGGCCTATGAAGTTCCTGCGGGAACACTTCGAGAAGCTGGAGAAGGTGCGTTACTCTAATACTCTGTTTGCTCTGCTGGTGATGTGTTTGTATAAGTTATGAATTTGCGTCGGAAAAGGGTGATGGTTGGGGATCACAACGGATGTGGCTTCATTCCCATGGAGCTGGGGAAGCAGGAGCTGGAGAGTTATTGAGATCATCGCTGTCCCATTTGGCTCGGCACTTAACCTCAGGATGCTCCGGGGGGATGATCCTGTAATGAATGCACTGTGCATTGCTTTGGAAAAAAGTCTGGCTGAATTCACTGTTAGTGTATTCACTGTTAATGAAAGCCTTCGCCTTCCCTCAAACATCCATGATCATTAACTGTCATTGTGTTAGCGTTCACAGTGAGGTTGATGTTCTTTATGTGTCTTTATTTGTTGACAAGTGCACCACACTAGAAAGGATATTAATTAGAATTAATTGCAGGTTTTGGAACGAGAAATTGTTGGTTTCTATTAACGCTTCTTTGATCTTTTCCTGGAGTGTGTGAATTGAGTGGACAGCATACACTTAGACACTTTATCAGGATCTGTGGAAAATCTATGAAGTTCATTTGCAGATGTAAACATTGGATTTTGGATTTTGTAGAGCTTAAATAGTTTTACAGCAGCTATGTCATTTCTTTTTATGTAGAATCTACAGCGATTCTCAAAATGTTTGACTACAAGGCCTCTCATTGTTGGCAACAGTATTCAAAACTGCAAGGATAAGAATAAAAACAATGTTTTAGCCTACTCATAATTTCTACCTGATTAAATATTTTAGAGCTTGGTATAACTACAAAATATATATAATCACTATATGCGCGTGTCATTTTAAGATTTTTATATATATATATATATACAGTAGTCAACATTTGAAGTGGATCAAAAAAGTTAATTAAAAGTTGTCCTAAGACAAGAATGAGTATTGTTCAAAATTCATAACTTTGATGAAAGGTTTTGATCCACTTCAATTGTTTATATATATGACTTTCCCAGGTGTAGAAATCACACTTCTAAAATGAATTAAAATTAAATTATTTTAAGTCGTCTTGAGGCCCTCTTATGGGCTGCATTTATTTGTACAAAAAAAAAACATATTTTTGTTTTCTATTAGAATATGTTTTAAATGTAATTTATGTGATGCAAAGCTGAATTTTTAGCATTATTACTCCAGCCTTACATGATCCTTCAGAAATCATTATAATATGATGATTTGATGCTCAAGAAACATTTCTGATTATTATCAATGTTGAAAAAGCTGTGCTGCTTAGTATTTTCGTGGAATAGAAACTTATTTAATATAGAAACATTAACATCATGAACGTTTTTACCATCCGTTTTGGTCAGTTAAATGCTTCCTTGCTGTAAAAAAATTCTTAATTTCTTTATTTCACAAAGAAAAAAAATTAGTATTGGCCCCAATAACAGTAGTGTAGTGTAGAAGTAGAAATGTAAAGAGCTGGAATCATCAACATTCCCGTTCCCCCTCAGTAGACAATTAGGAGGCATGCTGATGCTGTTTGATGTTGTTGCCCAATCTTAGATTACACGGATCTTATGAAAGTCACAGCAGTCATTCGTTTAGCTGGAGGTGCCAGTAACCGCATCTACACTCAGCAGCAACTGAACATCTTCTTTGATCATGTGCTCCAGGAACAACAGGCTTTTTCATACCCGCAGATGCTTGGGGCTTGGGCTTTTGTTAGGAATGGGCTTCTGCTGAGCTTCTGCTGGTTTAGGTAGAGCATCAAACAGCCGATGGGATTGTGTATTCATAAGACGTGATCAGATGGGCTGATATTGCACTCAGAACAAGAGAACGACTGTCCTTGTCTTCTCCTCATGATGCATGTTCAGCAATAGCTTGTGTTTTTGAGGTTATTTAGAGTCATCGTAGTTTTCAGCCGCTGGGTGAACGATGTTTACTGACCCACTTGCATTTTAGTCATAGATGAATTTCAGTCACTCACAATCTCTCTCTCTCTCTCTCTCTCTCTCTCTCTCTCTATCTGTCTGTCTGGCAGCTTCTGTTCATTTAGAAAGATGAAAATCCACGAGCTGCTAAAGGATATGCACTCCTGACCCTATGTGTGTGAATGAGTGTATGAAAACTGTGCCGGATTAAAATGGACATGTAGGGCACAAGTCAACATGAGGGCTAGCAAATGATTACATGATTTCCTTTTTATTTTCTTTCTTTTTTATTTTAAATATCAATAGAAATTAAAGTTTCTAGTGATACAAGATTATGAGTGATCGGCTAGGCTGATGATTGTCCATCCTGAGATCGACTGAGCATCGACCAATAATGTGACCTCTTGCCCAGTTAACAAAAGTAGTATTTTGCTCATGTACCAGTTGAAGAATGCTGGAGTTTTTTTGTCAATCATATAAATAAAAATAAAAATCACCCAAGGATTTAAATTCTGTCATCATTTACTCACCGTCTCGTGTTGTTCCAAACCCGTGAGACTTAAATACATCTTCGGAAGACAAAAGAAGATATTTTTTATGACAGCATTTTCATTTTTGGGTGAACTATCCCTTTAATCCCAAACATATACCACCATTCAAAGTCTTTAAAAAAAAAAAGAAATTAATACTTTTATTCAGCAAGGATGCATTATATTGATCAAATGTGACAGTAAATACAATTAGCCTATAATGTTAAGCGTTCACTTTCAAATAAATGCTTCACAGATTTCAGAGCACATTTGGACTCTTTATGTGTTATTTCATGGACAGGCCTGTTGATGGCTGTCTAAAGCTTTGGAGAGAGCTTTGTGTGTGTTTTGTGTGGATTTGTGTGTGGCATGTGCCCAGCTGTTGCTTTGCATCTGCCTGCCTTCACTTTGGTATTTGTGTCTTGGGGATGTTTCAGAGGCAGATGTTTATGCCATTTTACAAACACTTTATCTTTTATATCCTGTAAAAGTTTTAATTGTAAAATTAACAGACTGATATCAGATATAGAGGCTAGAATACCAGAGTAGAGAGTGACTCAGGCAAGTAACCAACCACATAAAAATGCACTAAAACCATTCATATAATATTCACACACACTCTAAATATATTATACACACACCCACTTTATTAGGTACATCTTGCAAGTACTGGGTTGGACCTCGCTTTTGCCTTCAGAACTGCCTTAATTCTTCGTGGCATAGATTCAACAATGTGCTGGATACATTCCTTAGAGATTCTGGTCCATATTGACATGATAGCATCACACTGTTGCTGCAGGTTTGTTGGCTGCACATCCATGATGTAAATCTCCCGTTCCACCACGTCCCAAAAGTGCTCTCCTGGATTGCGATTTGGTGAATGTGGAGGCCAATTGAGGATAGTGAACTCATTGTATTGTTCAAAAAAACCAGTTTGACATGATCTGAGCTTTGTGATGTGGCGTGTCATCCTGCTGGAAGTGACCATCAGAAGATGATTCACTGTGGTCATAAAGGGATGGAGATGGTCAGCAGCAGTACTCAGGTAGGGTGTGGTGTTTAAGCAATGATTAGTTGGTACTAAAGGGTCCAAAGTGTACCAAGAAAATATCCCCCACACCATTACACCAGCAGCAGCCTGAACCGTTGATACAAAGCAGGACAGATCCATGCTTTGTTTACGCCAAATTCTGACCCGACCATCTGAATGTCACAGCAGTCCAGGCAACATTTTTCCAATCTTCTGTTGTCCAATTTTGGTGAGTCTGTCTGAATTGTAGCCTCAGTTTCCTGTTCTAATGCTAGGCACACACTACAAGATATTCAGAGTGATTTTGGACCGATTTCTCCCCTTCCGAAAGTCCTAGGTAAAGTCCCGATTATCTTGATGGTTCTACATATTATCTTATCAGGTTTTCCTGTGGTGTGAGGTGTGTTAAGAGGGATTGAATCTGCTCGGAAGAACGTTGGAGCCGCCCAAATCTCCAATCAGAAATCCTGTTGTGTGGGGGAACCCTGAGGACAAACTAGCGCACGCTCTGGAAAAGTGAATCCTGTGAAATGAAACAATACCCAATCAGAAAGCGAGCTGATGGAAGACTCACCTCCAGCTCTCACTGTAACATGTAAAGTCCATGTTCACACCTTCACCATGATTTCATCTAAACAATTTTATTTTTCCCCCCCTGCAAATTTTCTGTAAAAATGGCCCATACACTATAAGTGGCATTTCTCCTTGCAAGTCGTCCGCCATGTTTGTTTTCTTTAAAGTCACGTTTGATGCTAGAGATTTTGCGAGATTTCCCGTGTTCACAGGCAGGACTCAGTTTTTTGTGCTTTCCTGATCACATCGCTGCACTCCACACACTAGAACAACAAATCGGTTAAATCTGTGATTTCTTATCATCATGTTTGTGATAAATCTTATAAGATTTAAAAAAATCTTTTAGTGTGGCCCCAGCTTTAGCCGACAGGAGTGGCACCCAGCGATCTTCTGCTTCAAGGTTCAACGTGTTTTCACACATCTTTCAGAGATGTTCTTTTGCAGACATCGGTTATAACGAGTGGTTATTTGAGTTGCTGTTGCCTATCAGCTCAAACCAGTTTGGTCATTCTCCTCTGACCTCTGGCATCATCAAGGCATTTTCACCCACAGGGCCGTCGCTCACGGGCTATTTTCTCTTCTTCAGACCATTCTCTGTAAACCCTAGAGATGGTTGTGCGTGGAAATCCCAGATCAGCAGTTTTTGAGATACTCAGACCAGCCAGTCTGGCACCAACAACTTTTCTTTCCCATTCTGACGCTCAGTTTGAACTTCAGCGGATCGTCTTGACCATGTCTACATGCCTAAATGCATTGATTTACTTCCATGTGATTGACTGATTAGATATTTGCATTACTGAGCAGTTGAACAGGTGTATAAAGAAGTGGCTTGTGGGTGTAGTTTTATGCAAAATATTTATTTTGTAAGAAATCAATATGTGGATTAATACACGTGTTTGTGTATATTGCATATATATAATATATATATATATGTATATGTATATAAAAATAAATATTATACATATGATTACATATTCATCATATTTAGTATGTTTACACAATACATATATATATATATATATATATATATAAATATTACATATGTCCACCGCATTTGCAGTAAAGTACCGTAAGACTGTGTGTAGACTCTCTGACTAGTTGTCTCATGGACACACACATCATTTGTGCTGTGGCATGCAGCTTCATTGTTCTTCCCTCTTTCATACGGGAATCTTTCACTGTCTCTCTCTTGCTCTGCCAGTGAAATCTCAGTGCTGTTGTGTCTGCTGTCTGTGCTCACAGTAGGTTTCAGTCTTTTAAAGGCAGTAGATTTTATTATCTGTAATGGTGATTTTTTTAATCGTAGCTTTACCCTCTCTGTGTCTGCTGTTTTAACTTCGCACCGGTTTTTGTGTGTCCTGTGTAATGAGGATGAAAAATCCAGCCCTTCATTAGATGGTTACAATCCTCTCGATGTTTTCAAATGGATGTCTAATCATATGTATCATTCACTTCCTCTCTCCACAGGAAGAATGCAAGCAGATCATGGCCCGCCAGAAGTCCAACTCGCAGTCGGACTCTCACGATGATGAAGTGTCTCCTCCTCCTCCAAACCCGGTGGTGAAGGCCAGGCGCCGGAGAGGTGGGGTCAGTGCTGAAGTCTACACAGAGGAGGATGCCGTCAGCTACGTCAGAAAGGTTAATACAAATTGCAGTTAAATTTGCGTTATTTTCAAACACCCTGTTTTGGATTCTTCCCTTTAGTACTAACCCAGATTCATACCACGTCTTCACATTAGATACTTTTTTTCATTATAGATGACAAAAATTGGCATTAACAATACATTTGACTTCTATAATGTGGTATTTCTGCGTGAAATGAAACATTCAGTTGGATATAATACAGGATGGGATATGGATTTTATTTGAGTAGATGGAAACGCTATGATATTATTGGTTGTTTTCCTTTTCTGTATCGCAGATTACTTAATTATGTAAGCAGAAAACATGTCGAAATGTGCTATGAATATGTTTTTTCTTTAGAAAACATTCACTGAATTGTGAACAATAACACCAGGAACATTTGCAGTCAACGTAATTAAGCACCAGTGTTATTTTTGTGTTATTTATATACTATTATAGTGTTTATTATTTTGAACTTGCTTCTATTTTATATATTTCTATTTAGCTTTAATTAATTTTAATTAATTTTATTTTAGTACTTAATATTATGTATTAACTTATTTATTTCAGTTATTTCCTAAGGCAAGTTTTTTTTTTAAGATTAAGTTTTTCTTTTAATAATTATATATATTATATATTTTATTTCAGCTTTATTTCAACTAACTTTTCAATCATTTCAAATGATTTTTTGATTTTGATGTAAATTTTGATAAAAAATATTAGTGGCAATTTGACTAGGCCCAAATGATAACTAAAGGGTTCTTCATGACATGATAAATCAAATTTACCTTGTTCTTTTGACATATAAGAGGTCAACATCCTGCAAGTTTCATAGCTTAAAACTTTCTCCTCATTATAAACAAAGCATTTATTTAATCAAGCTCCAAAACGGCTCGTTTTGATATTGCAGGATCTGACATTACATGGCCAAATACATTTGCAAATGCCTGCCTCCAGAGCAAGACATTAACAAATAGTTATACATCATGACACTTGCCTACACTGGATGTGTGTCGCGTCAAAAACAAATAGAAACCCATTATAATCACTGAGGCCGTCTACACACTGGATACAGTATATAAATGCATGCTCAGTTTCTGACATAATCCTGGTGTCCAGGATAATTACCAGTGTCAGGAACAAGTGGATGGTTCATTTAAATGACGTCCCGGATCGTGTCGGAGGATTGTATGTTTGTTCGGAGCATTTTGTTTTGTAAACGAGGCACAGAGAGTTCGCAAAGAAACTTTTGTTGAACGTGTATTATATCTGACAGCAGCTGCACAAACCGTAAGTTTTGAAATACCGTAAGTTAAACTATTTCATAATGCGTTGTTTGTAAATGACGGTTTTATATGGATAATGTTTTTAAAACATTTACCCGGATGCAATAGCGGTTGGGCGTTGATACTGTTTCCTATGCAGTGACATTAGCCGACTTTTTTAACATTATAATAAACCTCAAAGAACACATTAAAATTAAAATTAAAATCCATGTCATGACCCTTTTAATTACCACAAACCCTAAGTACTAAACATCGGTACATAACATGTCCAACATCATTTGTGCTCCAGTATGAACGTGAATGAATCCTCAAATCATGGGCATTTTTGAGAAGAGGTGTACTATTAATTCTCTAAGCAATCAGAGTTACATTTTTGCCTTGTGTTTGATAAAACGGGTGAAAAGGTGATCAGAATATCATAGAGACTCGAGGTTGGGCTCACAGTTACTGGTAAAAATACGCAAATGTAGTTAGATATTATTTTGCAGAAACTTCAAATTGCCAGGAAAACCTACACTTAATCTAGTAACTCATTGTTTTCTTTGGCTATAGGTCATTCCAAAGGACTACAAGACAATGACCGCCCTGGCCAAAGCCATCTCTAAGAATGTGCTGTTTGCCCACCTAGATGACAACGAGAGAAGGTAAATGCTCGTCGTCTCAGGTAGATCGTTGTCAGGTATTATGAGTCACACTATATTCCGTATTATGAAGTCTTTCTTATGAATCGGGTCATGTTGTTTTCAGCTGGTTTCTGGTTGTCAGCACTGGTCTTGTGTGCGTTTAGCAGGGTGAGGGTGTGAGTCGTGTCAGGGGGGCTTGTGAGTAGCCACTGTATTCACTCTGTTGCTCTCGTCGCCATGGCAACTTGCGTCGAAATAAAACGAGGCATTGTGTCTGACAGTGGTGGAAAGTGTGTTTTAATGTGGGTGTGGGGAAATTGTGTTGCGCGGATTGTTGGCTTTTGAGTCGGGGAGATGCCACAAACCCTAAACAACGAGAAGTAAAACGCCTCTCCCAGTCTACCAGGAATTTTGCTCAGGTTGCTCCGTCTTTGTGCACGGAATACAGTTTCACTGCTGAGGCGAATCCATTATGCATACAGATCCACCATGAAGGGAACAAACTCTCAGCTTTCTGCTTTTAAACCCTCTCTGAGAACACACGAAACTCCCCAAAACATCCAGCACTCAGCTGGAAATTCACCACACTTATTATCGGGCTTTCTTGCCAGGAGCTGCAGATGCATGCTATCGTGTTTTAAGATTGATAGCTTTTATTTATTTTTTTGGCTGTTGTGAATATATTACAGTCACTATTTATCAGAATTACAGGCAAATTTAGTTGGAAAATACATCATTATATTGTACATCATCTTAAGACTTTAAGGCCTATGTTGCAATTTTTCTTCGGAAAGCTCCAGAACGCACTTAATATTTCTGACTCAGATTTGTGGAGGACATTAACATTGTTTCCATGGTTACGGAATATTCGCTCCTGGCGACAGAATAGCACAATGTCCAATTATCTGCATGTGTGTCTGTGATGCTGTCAAAGCAACATGCTTGACGTGGTCAAACCGAGGTCCAGCAGATTATGACTCTGCAGTATCTGGTAAATAACAGGGAAATGACATTATTTCAGGGTTATTTCATTTAAGTCTGACATGCTGCAGATGCACCGTGAACAGTCTGCAGTTCTCTACGCTTGCAGTGAAACACTTTAACTAGAACAAATAAAGACTTCAATTAGAAATAATAGAAGATTTTCAAGGTCAAGGTTTTTTTTCTTTTATGAAAGTATCACTTTCACCCTTATTATGCTATTTTAAAGGTTCCTGATTTTGTTTTTGAGGTCTTCTACAATACATTTCCATGCATCAAAGGTCAAAAAGCACTTTTCACATAATATACATTGCACATCACTTAATTTCTCATTGCACTCATTTCTCAAAAACTCTGAAAGCGGTTTGTTCGAAAATTCTCCTCCTTTCCCTTCCTTTAGGAGTCAATAACTTTATTTGTTGTGCACTTTGCTCTTTGAAACTTTGCAGACCTTTTACATTCACAAACTGCTAAATTACACACTGCATGACAGATAGTATCTAAAAAACATAATAGGAGCACTTTAAAGTGATCACATGTGACAGTAAAGACTAAAGAAACCAGATTTTGTTTATTCGTATCAGAAATGTTTCTTGAGCATCAAATCATCATATCAGAATGATTTCTGGAGGATCATGTGACACTGAAGACTGGAGTAATGATGCTGAAAATTCAGCTTTTATCACAGGGATACATAACATTTTTAGTTGTTTGAAATTTTAATAATATTTATTTAACAATATTACAATATTACAAATAAATGCAGCCTGGGTGAGCATAAGAGTCTTCTTTCAAAAATGTTTTGAATGGTAATGTTTTTTTAAAATGCATTTTACTTATCTTGACCTATAGCTACTAGGCTACTACAATCCCAAATGTGTGCACTGTGCAGTAAACTCAAAAGGCAACAGCATACACCAGCTAAAGTGGTGCCCTAGGTTCATATGCTTTGCAAACGTAAGCATCATTATCACCACTGGCACAGATTTGCCTGTTCGCTTTTGCAGGCGTTCACACATATGGCCATATATAGTAGAACATGCCATACGCTGTTTACATTATTACACTGCAGTCAGTAAGAGTGCTTGTTATGATCACTGGATGTGTCACTACCACTGGAGTTAAACATTACAGCTAGATGGCAGATCTGGCATGTGGCATAGCCCACCCTAGGGCCCACCCTACAGGTTATTTGTTGTCTAGTGTGGTTTTGTTGCCATGGCAAATAAAAGCAGTTACCTCATGGTGGCATGGGAATAGACCAGTGGCAAATTTAATGCAGGAAGAAATCTGTTGCTGAACTTGACCTTGGGAGTCGGGTCAGAATGAAAGACATATAAGTAGTTAATAGAAGCTTGCTGGTTTTATGATGTCCTTTCAGTGAAGAGAAAATTGTGTTGAGGAGCTTAGAAATACTACAACCACTGTAGCTTTTACCATGCGGTAAATGTGTTTCTTTCATGTTTTCTTATCGGATAAAACATTTGACAAATGACAAAGCGCTGTTCTTCACTCTGAAACCTGCAGCGCATATACTTATTTAATTGAATCGCAGCCCTTGCGATCTCACAGTAGCACTATGCTACATTATGATTTTAAATGGCTTTAATATATCGTCAAGCCTTAGAAAATGGTCTAATAATGCGGTTCATGGATTCTTGTCGGTAGAATGCGCCACTTCCAGTATTTTGCCGGTTAATTGACACGGCTAAATTGCAATCGAGTTGCACTGCTGCAAGAATTTGGGTGTAAATGTTAAAAATATAATATTACAATGCAAAAAAACGATATTTTTCTAAAATGGGATTCATTTTCTTTGTGCAGACTTTTCTTTTTTTGTCATTTGATTTTGGGGTGAAATATGGAATATGAAATATATGAACACTCAGTCAGAACCTGCTCTTCGTTGCTTGATTTGAACACCATCCTGTCTATGGCCCCAACTCTCTCTCTCTCTGTCTCTCGCCTCAGGGGCCCTGCAGCATCTCAAACAACAGAGCATTGTGTTCTAATTTAAAAAAGCACAATACCAGTAATCAGCAGTAACGAGTGCTTGAGCTGCAATGAACCACTGAACTGAGTAGCTACCGTATATACAGAGAGATTGTCCATCTATTTTTAAATTCCTTTAGAACAGAAGTTGTGTTGTGGTTTTGCATGCACACATTTCTGCACGTACTGTACATGAAATAAATCAGTGTGTGCATGTACGTCATACTTGCAAGAATTAGACAGATAAGCCTATGGAGATTAGCATGGCCTCTTATTGTTTGCTATATAAATAATGTTTTCTTTTGCATAACATCATTATAGCGCCAAACTACGGGTAACATAATGCGGCTAAATAAAATAAAAGCATGGTTAGTTTGATTTTAAACTGTTTTGATGGAGGATAAATATCTGCTGATAACTCAGAGTAGCTTTATCGTGTCCAAACACATCTGTTCAGCTCCCCTTTTATAATGTTAACCTGCTCTTAGCATAATGGCTATCTGGTTTCCTGCTCATATCTGATATAAACTTCACACTGTGATTGTGGGGAACAGCTGTTTCACGCACCTGCAGACCAGACAGTACTATTAAAAATGACCTTTAAAGTAGACAGTCACGCTTTTGTAATGCTAGCTAGTGTGGCTATTGAGTTTCTAACGCGGTCCAAGTCGAATTAGACTTCTAGTAGGTAGAATTTTGTCAAAAAACTGTTGTTGTTTTTTATTTAGCCAAAAATGTACTTTAAAAAAACTGATGGAATTGTAAGAAGAAGAAAAAATAGAAGACAAGAATACAAGAGCTGCTTTTTCACCGTCGGGCCGAACGATTTTAAGAACGGTGAGAAATGGTTCCAGTTATATTTCCATTTGGGCTTGGTTCAGCACGGCGTGATTTAGCTCTTTCGCTGGCCAAGTGCCCTATTTGAGCGAAGTAAGCACAAGTTAATAATAAAATGAAAAGAAATGGCTGATCATCCTCCATAACACGCTCGCTATTTAGATCTCATACCTTCTGTAAACCCTTGCACTACCAAGGCAACAACTGACACATTTCTATTACATTCAAAAGAGCTCCGTTATCAGGCTCACAGTGGAAAATGAAACTATATCCGTGCTCGCTGGGCCGGATCGGCACGGAATGGAACGGTTAAGGAAAGCGAACCGTTTGGCCTGACGGTGGAAAAGCGGCTAAGCTGTCTCTATCCACACTGAGTGAAGTGTGAGTAATTTGTTAACGTTCTTCACTGGAAGGATGGATCTGTCTCTAGAGAATCTCAAGTCTGTCAGCACATGTGCACGTTAGCAAGATAGACCACTTTAGTGATGTGGAACATTCTTGCTTGCTTTCTGTATATAATTTATTGCTAGTTTGTATAAAAAAATATTTAATGCTACCAAACCAATGTGATTTTTTTCAAATTCGTAAAAAGCAATAAACTAATTAATTTAGTTCTTAAAGACCCCCAATGGTTAAAATCCAGTTTTTAATGTTTTTTATATATGTCTATGTGGTGTTTTTATATGCTTTTAGACAAACCATGTGTAAATTCATAAGTCAGCAGCACCATTGCTGAGTATTTTCTACCTAAAACTGCAGTGAACCAAAGATAGTCTCAAAAACACGGGTTGAAATCTCTGTTGTTTCTGACGTCACAAACTACCTTGTAACCAATCACATCAATGTGCGGATGGGCTTTAGCATATCATTAATTTATACCGTGAAGCAAGGGAGTCTCAAGAGAATATATTTGTATATAATATAACTCATCATTAGCTGTTTGATAACGTAGTCAAGCCAAAGAACAAACACATTAATTGGTGTTATGTGTCCAACCTTGTAGAGAGCGATACATAAAACACATTACCATTCTGAGTCATACATTGACTTGTAGATGCGCCTGTATGAGTGAGTGGAGGCAGGGCTCATTTGCATATTCATGAGCCACGTGTACTAAATGAAGTGAGGGTGTAGAGTTACATTCAAGCTATTTAAAGTCATAAATATTTTTTTCCACAGGAAATAAAACGTTTAAATATGCCATTTTGGTGATAAAAGATGAGTTTCAAGGAATACAGTTATTGACTATGGGAGACTTTAAGCTTGTTTTGTCTGTTTAGTACTGCATATGACGTGCCGTTTCAGCCCAACATAAAAAGTTTTAAAGTATTCAATTAATTGACATTATTAATCATTATTACAATATCAAGCAATAATCGGCAACAATGATTGTTGTCATAATATTGCAGCCCTACACTATAATTGTCACACTATGTGGCTGTAATGAGCACACAAAGATGTAAAGTACAAAATGGACAGGAAACACGCAGGAGAACAGAATAACATAACCACATAACACTAAGACGACACAGAACAATGACCTAAGGAAGCTAAGGGTATGAATACACAGAGATTACAAATTAACTAAATGAACAGCAGGTGAATGTAATCCAATCAGAAACCATAGAAACTAACTGGAAAACAGAACTCAGGAAAAGCAGCACAGGGAACAGAATAAAAGCAAAACCAAAACAGATTGAAACTGTTACAATAATGAATTGCTTTATTTTTTATTTAATAATTTAAATACTTTATGTAGTATTTACATAAAGGCTATTTACCTTGCCCCCTACTGCTGATTGGCTCACTCTCTCTCCTCCCCATCATGAGTGGACACGCCCCCTACTGCTGATTGGCACTTAGAAAGCACAATTTGAGGTATTTTGTCCGTAGTTAAAATGTACGGTAAGAGTAAACACCAAAGTTAAACAAGCACCACTAATAAAATGTTGCTTATTAAATTTGGCTGGGAGTCGTTTGAACACTTGGATCTATATTTCTTCAGCACCTTTTAAAAGAGATGCAGTTATTATATTTTTAGTTCATGTGGCCTTGTCAGTACTTGTGCTCATTCTAATAATTGCATGTTGTAACGGCAATAAATTACCAAATGATAACTAAAGGTTTCCATTATATATGACCAAAGATTTTTCCTCTCCGTGGTAGAATTATAGGATTACTTTGATTTATCTAGCTTTAGCCTTCAAATCACTGCATAAAACGGCATGCTGCAACCTGCCTGAGCACATGGATGAAGTTGGATCTTCAATGAAATTCTTGCGTTAGTCGACACTCAACCATGAGCGCAGTCACTCTGCAGCGCAGACGGACAGTCTGAAGCACAAATGCACAGGTCAGAATGTGACACTGTGAAAGTAAGTGGGCTGATTCACTTCCTTGCTGCATGAATGGAAATTACAGTACCGTTCAAATGTTTGGGATCAGTATTATTTTTCGGAAGAAATTAATACTTTTGTTCAGAAAAAATGCATTAAATTGGTCAAAAAATGCTGTTCTATCCAAATCCTATCAATCAAAGAACCCTGAAATAAATGCATCACAGTTTCCACAAAAATATTAAGCAGCACAGCTGTTATTAACATTGATAATAAGAAGAAATGTTTCTCAAATCATCATATTAGAATGATTTCTGAAGGATCATGTGACACTGAAGACTGGAGTAATGATGCTGAAAATTCAGCTTTGATCACAGGAATAAATTGCAATATAATATATATTCAAAGTGGAAAACTGTTATTATAAACAGTTATTATATACCTATTAGTGAAAACTGTTAAATGCTTTTTCCTCCGAACACAGATTTAGTTAATCCAGTGCTAGTTTCTCTAATGTGTGTGTGTGTGTGTGTGTGTGTGTGTGTGTGTGTGTGTGTGTGTGTGTGTGTGTGTCCTTGCGTTCACATAAAGTAGAGCATGCAGCTGGGGTAATCCACCAATTAAGCAGCAAGTAATGACCCTTCCGGCCTTTGACCCTTGACCCTTGACCCAGCAGCCTCTGCCCTTTGCTCTCATATCCCAGTGCTGATGGACAGTGAACATCTTTGGAAACAACAAAGTGCATCAGATCATTAATGAACTTCTCAGCGAAGCACCTTGGCATTAAACGGTCATTTCTGAATCTGATCTCTTCTGTCACAGCATATGAACATTACAAGCAAAAACTGTAGTGAGACGTCCTGATCATCAACCGTTTGGTTTTAAGTGTTTTTTAAATAGCACAGCTCATGGACTATCTGATAGGCCACACACGCAGCAGATGTCTTTTAAGGCGAGTTTATTTTGACCCAGTCTGTTTTAGGTAAAGGAAATGGGGTGCTGAGGAAGTTGCGGGTGATGTAACGCTGCGCCTGTATCGGATGAACCCAAATCACAGCTTCAGAGCTCAGGCTAATGGAGGAAACCTTTGACACTTAGATCTGTCTCATAATCTACTCAAACGCTCCAACACCAGGTGGCTGTCCATTTTATGTGCTCAAATGATGCACTTTTCGGAGGAGCGAGAGATCAACGGTTTATAAGAGGGGCTCTTTATGAACGTATGAGGTCTAGGCATTAATCATAGACTCATTATTGAACAACATTTTCAGTATGCATGGCATCTAAGCCTGCAGAATTATACTGAACGCTCTATAAATTACATTAATTCACAAACTTCCCCCTTTCCTTGTGCGCTTGTTTAAATATTTTAGCTTATTTGATGAGGCCTTTAACTGCTAATGAGGTACATTTAGCAGAATTGAATTTTTCTAGTAATTTGAATCAGATAATTGGTATGAAGCCAGTGTTATTTTAGCATTATTATATGCTATACTCTTGAGTTTTTATTTTTATATTTTCAGTTTTCATGAAATTTTTTTGTAAATTTAATATTTAAACTTAAAAAAACTGAACTGAATAACTAAAACACATACACTTACGTTGAAGATTTTCATCTAATATTTATATATTTTTTTCTGATTTATTTCAGTTACAGAAATTTGTAATAGTTTTAGTTAAACAGTAAAAGTGCTCAGATTTTGCTGAGGAGTGATTCTTCTTTGTTCTGATTTTGCTTGTCACATGTTGGGTGGTTGCCAGGGTGTTGCTATGCAGTTGTGAAGGCATTTTGAGTGATTTAAGCATCATTTGCTATGCAGTTTCTGTGGTGTTTGATTGGTTGCTTGCTATTTTTTACTGTTTTGTCATCAACTGTCACGTTCTGGGTTTTGTTTCTTGTTCCTGGTTCTCGTCTTGTCATGTGATTGCCTGTTTGTCATGTGATCCTGCAATGTGTCTTGTCATTGGTTAATCTTTTGATTATTATTCACAGGTGTCTCTTGTCTTTAGTCTTGTGTATTTAAGCCCTCATGTTTGCCTTGTGTCTTTGTCTAGTATTGCATGTTTTTCCAGGTTCTTATCTTTGTTTCCAGTTTCCAGCCTTTGTTTTGTTAATTAAAGTTGCTTTTAGGTTCACTTCAACTTGCCTCCAGGATTACATCATTACAGAATACTAGACCAAAATATGGACCCAGCCACCCGTCTCTTCCTTCTCAGCCAAGATGACCGTCCAATTGAGGAGTATGTGAGGGAGTTTTTTGATCTTTGCAATGAAGTGGACTATTCTGATGAGATCTTATAGGACATGTTTCGCTTTGGACTCCATAAGCCACTGTACTATCTCATGCCTGTCAATACCCCTCACTACACTCTGGTGAAATATATAGACTTTGCCCTCTTGTGGAGCGGTTCATCATTTACTGTTGGCTTTACGGATGTGGAGCCCCAGAAGCTCACAGTAATACCTAAGCCTGAGCCAATTCACGTCATGCCCACTTGGCAACTCCAGTGCTCACACCGCTCGCCAGCGCATTCATGCCAGAGCCTCATCCTGTCATGGCCGTTGCCGAGCCTCAGCTTCTCCTCGTCAGCCCTGCCGAATAGTGATCGACCGATATATCGGTCGGCCGATAAATCGGGCCGATATTTGCGGGTTTGATGTGTATCGGCATCGGCCGATACGCGGCGCTGCGTTCGCCGATAGTTTTTTCCCGGCATTATTTACAGACAGGATCCGCAGGCAGCTCTGTGTTGCTGGAGACGCTGCCGTTCACGTGCAGCCCATGCACTGCCCCTCCCACACTAGCAGAGTGCTGGAAGCCTCTTCAAGACAAATGCAAGTTTTAAACTTTCAAAGCATCTTTTAACTGTTTGACTCAGCTGAAATATTGCCATACACTTTAAAAGTGGAAACACGTTGCTTTATATGTGCGTGCAACTAAGCAAGTTTGTGGGTCCAAATGGAAAACGCGAATGCCTCATCTATAAAACTGCTTGTCGTTGTATTTAAGCCAAGGAGCTGCAAATAGCTGAGTTTGAGGCTATCCATATGCATACGGCAGCTGTTACGAACACTGGTCATAGGATTAAATAATGCCGACGTTGTTCCGTGATATTTGTGGGAGTTTTATTCAGCGACCACCTGGCTGAGGTTTGGACGTGTGCTCATAAAAGAAGCGACGCGGTTGCGACACGCATGCGATGCAGCACGCTCGTTTGTCCAGGCGCTTCTATGCCGTGGTGAGATGAAAACAAATACATGTTTTAGGGCCTGTTCACATATCGCGTCTTTTGCGCGCTCAAGTTCGTTATTTCAAAAAATGTATGCGCGCTCATAATGGAAGCGACGCGCTTGTTTTTTCCAAGCGCGTCCGCGCCGCATCGAGATAAAAACATCTCAACTTTTCAGAATGCCGCATCCGTGGTGGAATAATTCGAAAGCATCGAAAACTCGGCCGAACAGCTGATCATAGCTGGACAGGGCGGGTTTTTATTTCTCATCTCCATAAATATATGTAGTCGTAAAGGGCAGGAAATAAATTAATCCTTCCTCCATGTCATCATGGAGAGCGCAGTTCATGGCTGCATAGGAAAGACAGACGTTTATTATGCTGCTTGTTGCTACTGTGTGCAATAGTGTAATTATTTTATTCATGCTTAAATATTTATTTTCAGAATTTACTTAAAGAATTTGAATTATGCTTAAATATTTATTTTCAGTAATTTTAGCACTGAACTTTTTTTTACTTGTTCTACCTCACATGTTTTTAATATTTGTCAAATATTTTTTTATTTTTTTTTTAAGTTCAATAAATGTTCCTTTTTTAAATTGAGACTTGTAACGTTTGTTATCATTGTGTCATTTTTATGATTTAAATTGAGTGAGCAAAAGCAGTATCGGCTCCAAATATCGGCCCAAGAAAATCGGCAGCCCGTATCGGTCATCGGCTAAGGCTGATGAAAAAAAATCGGTATCGGCATCGGCACTAAAAAATCCATATCGGTCGATCCCTACTGCCGAATCTGAGCTTCTCCACGTCAGTCCTGCCGAGCCAGAGCTTCACGTCAGTCCTGCCGAGCCAGAGCTTCACGTCAGTCCTGCCGAGCCAGAGCTTCACGTCAGTCCTGCCGAGCCAGAGCTTCACAACGTCACGTCTGCCGATCCAGAGACTTCCTGAAGGGTCGTCTCCTCCCTGGCCGCCAGAAGGGTCGTCTCCTCCCTGGCCTCCTGAAGGGGCGTCTCATCCCTGGCCGCCAGAAGGGTCGTCTCCTCCCTGGCCTCCTGAAATGTCGTCTCATCCCTGGCCGCCAGAAGGGTCGTCTTCTCCCTGGCCTCCTGAAGGGTCGTCTCCTCCCTGGCCGCCAGAAGGGTCGTCTCCTCCCTGGCCTCCTGAAGGGGCGTCTCCTCCCTGGCCTCCTGAAGGGTCGTCTCCTCCCTGGCCTCCTGAAGGGTCGTCTCCTCCCTGGCCGCCAGAAGGGTCGTCTTCTCCCTGGCCTCCTGAAGGGGCGTCTCCTCCCTGGCCGCCAGAAGGGTCGTCTCCTCCCTGGCCTCCTGAAGGGTCGTCTCCTCCCTGGCCGCCAGAAGGGTCGTCTTCTCCCTGGCCTCCTGAAGGGGCGTCTCCTCCCTGGCCGCCAGAAGGGTCGTCTCCTCCCTGGCCTCCTGAAGGGTCGTCTCCTCCCTAGCCTCCTGAAGGGTCGTCTCCTCCCTGGCCGCCAGAAGGGTCGTCTCCTCCCTGGCCTCCTGAAATGTCGTCTCCTCCCTGGCCTCCTGAAGGGTCGTCTCCTCCCTGGCCTCCTGAAGGGTCGTCTCCTCCCTGGCCTCCTGAAGGGGCGTCTCCTCCCTGGCCTCCTGAAGGGTCGTCTCCTCCCTGGCCGCCAGAAGGGTCGTCTCCTCCCTGGCCTCCTGAAGGGGCGTCTCATCCCTGGCCGCCAGAAGGGTCGTCTCCTCCCTGGCCTCCTGAAATGTCGTCTCATCCCTGGCCGCCAGAAGGGTCGTCTTCTCCCTGGCCTCCTGAAGGGTCGTCTCCTCCCTGGCCGCCAGAAGGGTCGTCTCCTCCCTGGCCTCCTGAAATGTCGTCTCCTCCCTGGCCTCCTGAAGGGGCGTCTCCTCCCTGGCCTCCTGAAGGGTCGTCTCCTCCCTGGCCTCCTGAAGGGGCGTCTCCTCCCTGGCCGCCAGAAGGGTCGTCTCCTCCCTGGCCTCCTGAAGGGTCGTCTTCTCCCTGGCCTCCTGAAGGGGCGTCTCCTCCCTGGCCGCCAGAAGGGTCGTCTCCTCCCTGGCCTCCTGAAGGGTCGTCTCCTCCCTGGCCTCCTGAAGGGGCGTCTCCTCCCTGGCCTCCTGAAGGGGCGTCTCCTCCCTGGCCTCCTGAAGGGTCGTCTCCTCCCTGGCCGCCAGAAGGGTCGTCTCCTCCCTGGCCTCCTGAAGGGTCGTCTCCTCCCTGGCCTCCTGAAGGGTCGTCTCCTCCCTGGCCGCCAGAAGGGTCGTCTCCTCCCTGGCCTCCTGAAGGGTCGTCTCCTCCCTGGCCGCCAGAAGGGTCGTCTCCTCCCTGGCCTCCTGAAGGGTCGTCTCCTCCCTGGCCACCTGAAGGGTCGTCTCCTCCCTGGCCTCCTGAAGGGGCGTCTCCTCCCTGGCCTCCTGAAGGGTCGTCTCCTCCCTGGCCGCCAGAAGGGTCGTCTCCTCCCTAGCCTCCTGAAGGGGCGTCTCCTCCCTGGCCTCCTGACAGGGCGTCTCCTCCCTGGCCTCCTGAAGGGTCGTCTCCTCCCTGGCCTTCTGAAGGGTCGTCTCCTCCCTGGCCTCCTGAAGGGTCGTCTCCTCCCTGGCCGCCAGAAGGGTCGTCTCCTCCCTGGCCTCCTGAAGGGTCGTCTCCTCCCTGGCCTCCTGAAGGGTCGTCTCCTCCCTGGCCGCCAGAAGGGTCGTCTCCTCCCTGGCCTCCTGAAGGGGCGTCTCCTCCCTGGCCTCCTGAAGGGGCGTCTCCTCCCTGGCCGCCAGAAGGGTCGTCTCCTCCCTGGCCTCCTGAAGGGTCGTCTCCTCCCTGGCCGCCAGAAGGGTCGTCTCCTCCCTGGCCTCCTGAAGGGTCGTCTTCTCCCTGGCCTCCTGAAGGGGCGTCTCCTCCCTGGCCGCCAGAAGGGTCGTCTCCTCCCTGGCCTCCTGAAGGGTCGTCTCCTCCCTGGCCTCCTGAAGGGGCGTCTCCTCCCTGGCCTCCTGAAGGGTCGTCTCCTCCCTGGCCGCCAGAAGGGTCGTCTCCTCCCTGGCCTCCTGAAGGGTCGTCTCCTCCCTGGCCGCCAGAAGGGTCGTCTCCTCCCTGGCCTCCTGAAGGGTCGTCTCCTCCCTGGCCACCTGAAGGGTCGTCTCCTCCCTGGCCTCCTGAAGGGGCGTCTCCTCCCTGGCCTCCTGAAGGGTCGTCTCCTCCCTGGCCGCCAGAAGGGTCGTCTCCTCCCTAGCCTCCTGAAGGGGCGTCTCCTCCCTGGCCTCCTGACAGGGCGTCTCCTCCCTGGCCTCCTGAAGGGTCGTCTCCTCCCTGGCCTTCTGAAGGGTCGTCTCCTCCCTGGCCTCCTGAAGGGTCGTCTCCTCCCTGGCCGCCAGAAGGGTCGTCTCCTCCCTGGCCTCCTGAAGGGGCGTCTCCTCCCTGGCCTCCTGAAGGGTCGTCTCCTCCCTGGCCGCCAGAAGGGTCGTCTCCTCCCTGGCCTCCTGAAGGGTCGTCTCCTCCCTGGCCGCCAGAAGGGTCGTCTCCTCCCTGGCCTCCTGAAGGGGCGTCTCCTCCCTGGCCTCCTGAAGGGGCGTCTCCTCCCTGGCCGCCAGAAGGGTCGTCTCCTCCCTGGCCTCCTGAAGGGTCGTCTCCTCCCTGGCCGCCAGAAGGGTTGCCTGCACTGCCTGATCCGCCCTGGTCGCCTGCACAGCTTGATCCGCCCTGGCCTCCCTTCCTGCTGCAGTCTCCAGGTCCTCTGCCGCTCCACGGGCCTGGCCCTCCATCCCGCACCCGCGTCCGCCTCTGCTCCACCACCCTCCTGAACTATTGTTTTTTTGTTTTGATGGGCGTCGGGAGCCGCCCATAGAGAGGGGGCTATGTCACGTTCTGGGTTTTGTTTCTTGTTCCTGGTTCTCGTCTTGTCATGTGATTCCCTGTTTTTCATGTGATCCTGCCATGTGTCTTGTCATTGGTTAATTGTTAATTTATTATTCACAGGTGTCTCTTGTCTTTAGTCTGGTGTATTTAAGCCCTCATGTATTGCATGTTTTTCCAGGTTCTTGTCTTTTGTTTCCAGCCTTTGTTTAATGTTTGTTTTGTTAATTAAAGTTGCTTTTGGGTTCACTTCAACTTGCCTCCAGGATTACATCATTACATCAACCAAGCAAAAACCTGATTGCTTTGAATGACACGTAGCACACCCAAAGTTTAATATATTAGAATTAGGGTTTCTATGGAGACATAATATTGATAGTCTGACTATTGCTGATGCAAGTGATCCGAATTAAATTAATTTCAAATTACACTACTGTTCAAAAGTTTGTGGTCATACGATTTTTTTTATGTTATTGAAAGAATAATAACATAAAATAATAATCTCTTATATTCATCAAGGCTGTATTAATTTGTTTTATTAATTTGTCTTTTTTAATATATTTAAAAATGTAATGTATTCCTGTGTCCAAAGCTGTATTTTCAGTATCATTACTCCAGTCTTCAGTGTCACATGATCCTTCAGAAATCATTCTGATATGATGATTTGATGATCAAGAAACATTTCTGATTATTATCAATGTTGAAAAAAGTTGTGCTGCTTAATTGTTTTGTGGAAACTGTGATTTTCTTTTTCTTTTTTTCTTCAGTATTCTTTAATGAATAGAAAGCATTTATTTGAATTAGAAATCTTTTGTAACATTATAAATGTCTTTACTGTCACTTTAGAAAAAGTAAAAAAAACAACGTGTTATCAGTAGTGTAAACTGTCTGCCATTCTGAACCCGGCTGGAAACAGAAGACCACAACACAATACCCATGAGACCCCTGCAGTTACACGGTCCATCCTGTAAGAGATGCTGTTTGTCCAATTCAGATGTCCGTGACTCAAGATGATCCACAATCGGACCGGTTCATGCAGTGCCAGACAGCAGAGCGGAGAAAATGAGCGCATGACGTTATATACCAGTGCTGTACGGTTATCAACACCGTATAATTTGAAGCTGTTATGTTGTTGTGAGCTGTTAAACTCTGGCCCACAGGAAGCTGCGATGTTTGGCTGTGATGTGGGCCGCTTTTGGGAGGCACTTGACAGCTTCCACACAGGTGTGTTTGCTCTGGCAGCAGCGATGTCGTAATCGCACTCGTACAAACACACACTCTCACCAGGAAGAAGGAGGAAAAGTGGCTGGCTAATGAATAGCCTTAACTGACTTGACCCGTGGATGTTTGTCTGGGCAGTTATGCAGCAAGTGTGTGTGTGTGTGTGTGTGTGTTAGTGCAGTGAAGGCTGTCCCCAGCTGGAAGTTTCACTCGTCTTTCTTCCCGTGCAGAATTGCTGTGGCAGTTTTACCCCGCGAGTGTTACCAGTGCTGTTGTAAAGTGCGAGTCTGTGTGTGGTCAATATTTAGCATAGCTTTGTGCTGTTACAAAGGGAGTTTCTTCTAATGAGGTCAGTCGCCGCAAGAAGCAGCTCTTTCTATCTCCACATTCGTCCTGTTTGCATTCTTTTATATTCCTCTTTTCCGTCCTCACTCTCATGTCTTCCGAGTGAGAGTGTTTAATGGGCTGTTTTGGCCCGTCTCGGTCCCCTGACCTGACCCCCTACCACCCACCCGTTCCCTGCGATCCCTCTGGAATTCTCTGGAACTCTCTGGAACGCTATCGGTGAACATTTCTGAAGGGATTTAGAAATGTTTCTGAAAAAATAAAAAATCTGCTAAACTGTGTAATCAACTAATAATTCTTGGTCGATACACATACTGTTTTCAAATACCTTCGCATAAATTTTAAAGAAAATATAATGTTAAATTGAATAATTAAAATGTATTGACATATTTGAATACATTTCAGGTAAATTTTGCATTTATTTATTTACTATATTATTACTAATTTACTTATTTATAAATAAATAAGTAAATAATTTGTAGATAAATGCATATATGTATTTATTTTTTTTTTATTATTGCTGAAATTAAATCAATTTTATCAATTAACTTGGTCATTTAATTTATTTTAATTTTAATTGTAGTTATTTACTTGTTCACTTATTTTTTTTAGTTTCTCATTAATAAATTTATATTTATTTGTTTTTTAGTAAAAAAAAATAATTTATAAATGTATGTATTTAGTTATAGTCAGTAAGTGATTAATTATTATGATTATTATGATAATTATTATTTTTATTTATTTACTTACTTATTAATTTAATTAGTTAATTAATGATTAATTAATTAGTTAATCAGTTATGTATTTATTTATTTACTTGTAAGTGTAATTTGTTTTATTTACTTGTTTATACATTTATTTATTTTAAATAAAAAATAAATGTATGCATTTATTTATTTATTTATTTATTTATTTTAAAATGTAGTTCAATTTCTTATTTGCTAATATTAAATTGTTTTATATATTGTAATTCAGCACTTTGTCTGTCATCGGCCTTCCTGTTCTCTAGAGATTGGCATCTGCCATTAAAACACCCATTCCAGTCAACCTCTACTTCAGTGTCCAGGTGTCTGTATGCCATGCAATGTGTGCAGAATAATCAGTAGAAGCTGGATCTGTCTGCTGCTGCCTTTCTAAATTTGTTCCAGTAAATGCAATTCCAGCACTTTTAGGCCTCTTTTCCTCTCGTCTCCTCCTGTGAGCAGTGTAAACAGCCTTTCCCGTTAAAACTGGACAAAAGGGGGTGAGATATTTGTGCTGAGCTTTCCTCTTCAAACACATCTCCCCTTTTCCTCTGCTGGAAATAGAGAAACAAATGATTCCAAGACAGGCAGCACTTCCTGTGAAATGTCAGACACTTTAGTTTGCGTTTGAATTTTTTTATATTGTTTTTATTTCCTGTCTGAGTGTGTGTAGGTGAGACGGTCATCCTTGTGATCTGGACATGTGAGATAGACAGAGCCTCTGTCCTTTCAACGCTTTTTGTTTTTCCTTTTTTTCCACTGTAAAGAAATTCCGGGGGTCACATTTCACCTCAAAATTTTAAATGTTCTTCTATGAAGGGGCTTCATAGAGACAGCAAATAAACAGGGGTGCGTTTCCCGTACAAAGACGTAACTCGCTGCTTAACTACCATAGTACGATGCATCATTGAAGAAATCAACTAGCTAGTCACAACTGTTTCCCGAAACCTTACTGTCGCGAATTGGTCGTTCAACCACGTTGTTTAATGACGTCACGCAGGAGGTGGAGTAATAACTTCTTTTAATGAATCTGTTTGAGATCAAATTAATGCTAGATGTTTTGCTATAAATTACGCACATGACATCTGAGGACTATTTCTCAATTTTTCTCAGTTATTTTGCTTTATTTCCAGATTCAATCATCGGCTCGTTCTTATGTAGTAGAGCACGTTCGCACTCTTCAAAACAACGCTTTAAAACTCTTGACAAACTAAAAGATGTAAATTACATTTGTATGTATTCTAAATAAAAGATATCAGTGTTTCCCCTAGGTTTACAGGTTTGGGGGGGGGGGGGGGGTTGGTTGGTTTGTTTGGGGAAAATTGACACAGACACTATCTATCTATCTATCTATCTATCTATCTATCTATCTATCTGTCACATAAATTGTCTGGGAGGGTAATGGTTTGTAAAAGTTAAAAAATGTTAACATAAGATATCTCTTTAAAAAAATAAATAAACATATTTAAATCTTTTTAAAATTGACTTTTGCAAAAACCTTTGTTAAATTTATAGAAGTATTTGTTAATATTAATGGACCAGAGCTTAAATAGTTTTATTTTTTAACTACCAACTAAAAAAAGATTTATAAATACTAACAAATATATTGGTCATTCATTGTTCGTTAATGTTAGTTAATACATATATATGACAAACAAATTTTAAAAGGGCTTTTTTATGAGAAGTTTTTATTTCTATGATGCATTTATTGGAGAGAATAATCCTGTCAGACGCACCACTGCTGTGAACGCGCGTTCACGTAAACACAATTTAAACAATGTATTATTCAATGCATTACTTCTATATAATTATATATTAAATTGCTCAAGCAAGTGGTAAAATATTTAACCATGTACTTATATTAAAATCTTTTGTATTTAAATTTTAATACAATAAATCTTGCATGTCACAAAGAACTTGTTTTTCCACCTCCACGAATGAGACGAGTGTTGTTCATTATGTCGCCTTGTTGAGGTAAATTGTAGTTTTCCTTGCTTTAACTCAGTCTTAAAGTGAAAAAAGTAGTAATTAATTAAATACATGTATGGTGAGATTACTACATTTTATTTAATTAATCGCACTTATGGTGAAATTACTACATTTTCAGGTCAATCGGTGTTCATTTTGATCACGAAACATGCGCTGTCACTTTAATTCAGCGTTTTCAGCACAGCAGAAATAGACTCGATGCAGAAACGATCTCTGCACTGCTGTATACGCACCGCAACTGGAACGGATCGATCATCGACGGACTGCATCCGAGTGCAGTGTACGGGAAAAAATACTCACCGCAAACGAAATATATGTGAAACGGGCGTTAGACTTGGAGCAGGAGAGCTACTCCGGCTGCTACTCGCAGTAGAGCGAGTGTTGCCATCTTCAGTTCAGCGACATATTTCCCGCCGCGCGCTCTCTGTCCGCTAGTGCTCAACTGTATGTGACGCAAGTGTTTGTTTTTGTGTGAGTGTGCGCACGTGCGCACTCATTGGGATAATTGTAAACGCGCAAACACAGACAGAAAAGACATGCCATCGTGGAAATAAGATAAATAACATATTACTTAAGGGCCATGTAGTTTTTTTTTTATAAAATAACAAATTGTAATCTGGCGCTATAAAGAAAATCAAATCAAATTTACTTGACCTCCAAGGGGGGGCGGGGGGAGCCGTTAGGAGGGCGGGGCGCCCCCCTTATATAATGGTAGGGGAAACACTGGATATAGATTGCACTGAATGTCAGCTTGCTTATTTTGCTCACGACAAGGATTTATTAAGTCCACGTGTCATGCAAACAAGAAACTATGCTTCTAACCACAGCTCGAGGGCTGTCGTTCCAACCACACAACTTTGCAATGCTGTTTGCGAATGTTTGTTGGAACTATGTTTTCGGGAAACACTGACTTGTTGAACTATATAACGACGGAACTTGTGACCATAGTTGGCTAACGATGCTTTTGGGAAACACACCCCTGAGCGTTACGGACAGACTGTCTAGACAGGTGCTGCAACAATGTCAAATATGTGTAAAATAATGTGTTTTTTGAACATTCAAGCATGAACCCAAAATCAAGACCTCTTTAAGTGCCTTTAAGATTTATTTATTTTTAAATATTTATTTTGATGACAACCTATCCCCTTATCATCCTGTCTGAACATCTTCTTTTTCAGCATCAACCAAGTTTATTCACAACAAAAATAGTTGTATGATGGAAAAAATAAATGAGGTGAAAACCTTGACATTTCGTGTGAGATTCACACACTAAATATATTTTTTATTTCTAAACACTTGTACTTAAACCAATAGAGAAAGAGAAATAATTGCGTGGAAGAGAGAGGTTAAGTGGTTAAAGAAGATCCATAACCCAAATGCTGTAGGTTTAAACCATAGAAGAGAAAAAACCCAAAAGGTAGAAATGTATGCTTGAAAGAAAAAGTTTACTGCATACTATACTGTTAATCTGCTATATCAATCATGAAATTGGCATATAATAAAATGTGAGGAGAGACATTTGGATTTCCCCAGTTTGATTTATTGACCTTTTTTTTGGACAGTGTCATAATCTGAACTTTTTAACTTGATAATGTGTGCCAAATATGCAAGGATACACAAACGCTTAGTATTTATCAAATTTTTCCATTTTGCAATATCATACTGACCTGGAAGGAAACCGTATTGCTCAGATGTTGATCTTTCATATTTCAGGAGAATTAATGTGGGTTTGACCAAGTATCAACATTGACTTAAATTTGTCTTAAATTCCTTAGGAGAAATAAAATCGATTGTTCAGTCAAACAAAAAACAAAACAAAAATCAATCAGTTGTTGACATACAGTGAGTGAAACTACCGTTCAAAAGCTTGGGGTCAGTAAGATTTTTGAATAATTTGGAAACAAGTCTTTAATGCTCGCCAAAACTCTATTTTTATTTGATCAAAACTTTAGTAAAACACTAATGTTGTGAAATACTGCTACAATGTTTTCTATTGAGATTCTGTTGAGACTTTGAATAAAAGTCTCCATTTGCTCTACTTTTAATCTCACTGGTGTCGTGTTGATTTTCTTTTGTATGCCGAAGCTTAACAGTGGATTCGACTGTCTTAAACTGACAATTATTACCATTGTTTCTCCTTCCCTCCATCCCAGTCTGGCTCTCTTTTCCTCTGGCTTCCTCCTGTTGTTCTGCTGTCTTTCCTCCCTCCCAAACATTCCTGCATTCTTTCTTTTTCCTGCCTCAAAGTCCACTGTCTACTTCAGCTGGTTTTCCTCAACGTGTGAGGTGTTTTTGTGTGTTTCGTGCAGGATGAGGTCGGCACACTCGCCGTTAAACCTCATTGGCTGGTACTCTTTGGGTAACACTGATGCTTGCCTCATCAACACTATAAATATTCATTCATTTTGCTTTTAAGAGGCTGATTAAATTACATTTAATAGATGCTTCTGACAGCCAGCTAATCATTCGAGCTTGACTCCTTTGGCTTGGTGGGTGTTACTGTCGATGAATCCATCCATCACTGAAGCAAGACAGACGGACTGGGAGATAGACAGACGTACAGACTAGACAGATAGACTGCATACTCCAAGCTCAGACAGACAGATGGATCCCAAAGGAAAAAGTGTGTCCAAAACAGCTGCGATGTTACACATAAAAACACGTAGCTCGTGGCCAATTAAACTGGGTTTTCCCTGCCTCATCATAGCAACCCTTTGCAGTGTGGATAAACAGATCTACACGTCTGCTCCTCATGATTGATAAGAGCAGTGTGTGTGTGTGTGTGTGTGTGTGTGTGTGTGTGTGTGTGTGTGTGTGTGTGTGTGTGTGTGTGTGTTTATATACGTTTATGTTAAGTGGATGTGCTTTTCTCCACCCTACAGTGATACTGATACAGGGAAATCACTGATAATCCCGAGCGAAGTTGTTAATGACGCTTTATCAGTCTGACTTTGTCCCTTTCTATCTGTTGTGAAACAGGGTCGGCACTTCATAAACACATTCGCATGTGGATGTTTTGCCGTTTTTGGCCCTGAGAATTGTCGAGTTGTTTATGTGGGACGTATTGTATGGCACAAAATGCAGTTTAAAAAGTATTTTGAACACAGAAAGACAAAAGTCAAGTGCATTGTGTCAATGTAAATGTGCATTTTCTAAGATTTCTATAGCAAATAAATGATGTTCTTTCTGTTGATCAAAGAATCCTGAAAACTACCATAGTACGATGCATCATTGTACGATGAAAATGTTTAGCATTAATAATAATAATAATCACAATTCATAATAATCAGAAATGTTTCTGAATAAATCATCATATTAGAAGGATTTCAGAAGGATCATGTGACACTGAAGACAAGTAATGATGCTGAAAATTCAGCTTTGATCACAGAAATAAATTACATTTTACTATATATTCAAATAGAAAGCAGTTATTTTAAATAGTAAAAATAGATTTTACTGTATTTTTGATCAAATAAAGGCAGTCTTGGTGAGAATAAGAGACTTTTCTTTCAAAAATATAAAAATAGTGTAAAATAATTGAAATGCACACAGCCTGTCATGAAATGCATTTTGTTTATTCAGATGTAATGAAATCATTAGATAGTGCAGTTCGTATCACATAATTCATTTTGTCTACAAACTTAGTCAGCTTACACTTGGCACCTAATATGTTTCACCCATAAATTACCATAAAGCCATTCTTTTAAGTGAACAATTCAGTCCTTGTTTTTTCTATACACTGAAGTTTCACTCTTGTTGCAGTGAGATGTGACTTCTTAGTGTTTTTTTATACCTGTTCATACTAAATATAGTACATGTGCAAATAGTCTTATAAAGTAGGCAGTAAACAGTTTATATGGGAATATAAACAGTTATATTCACATATAAACATTGATCAGTGAACATACATAGAGTTTTTGTTTAATAAACTCTAAATGGAGGGACAGAAATCTCTCAGATTTCATTAAAAATATCTTAATTCGTGCTCTGAAGGTAAACGAAAGTTTTATGGGTTTGTAACGATATGATGGTATGGAAGCTTGTTTCGGCCACAGAATCAAAAGTAAAAAAGGTAATTGCGTCTTTTTATCTCACAATTCAGACTTTTTTTCTCACAACTGCGAGTTTCCATCTCTTTATCTCAGAATTGTATGATATAATGTCAGAATTGTGTTTACTTCTCGCAATTCTGACTTTATAACATGCAATTGCGACTTTATATCGCGCAATAATTCTGACTTTATTTCTCAGAATTATTGCGAGATATAAAGGCGTAATTGCATGTTATAAAGTCAGAATTGCGAGATGTAAAGTCGCAATTATCTTTTAAAATGTTTTATTCTGTGGAGAAAACAAGCCTCCATATGATGGTGAGTAATTGATGACAGAATTTTCATTCTTGGGTTGAACTGAGTGTGTAGCAGCTTCAACTTGCACATGAAACATAAACACCCAGAGGACATGCAGACGTTCTGGGTTTAAGTGTCACAATCAGATGCTCTAAACCAGACATTCCTCTTCCTCTGATGTAACTTCACTGATGATTAAGTAAAAATTACGTCATTCAAGTGTTGAAGCAAGAATTCGCAAAAAAACTAACATTTTATCATCATTTGTTCACCCTAATTTTGTTTCTAACATGTATGCCTTTTTCTCAGTGTGCTCCAAAACATCCTTTTACCTCAGCTGCCTTAAATCAAAGTGCACATTTTAATTTTGATATCATCTGTTAAAGAGTTTGCACATTCAGCTGTGTTTTTCTCTTGACGTTTACGAGGATAAGGCAGGCTCAGGCTTGTGTGGACAAATAAAGGAGACCTAATGTTGGTGCTTTTAACACTTTCCTTTTGAAAGTGTGAGAATCAATTAAAGAAGAAAAGAAGGGGTGATGATTTAGGAGCCTCATTAGATTTTGTGGTCACGCGTATGCACATGAAAACAGTCATTTACAGACCGCTGTGCAGACGCTCAATGTCATCTCATGTCTTCCTTCATATGATGTATCTTCAATAAAATATAATTGGCCCTAAGTGGCATTTAAAAGCAACACAAGCTTTGATTGGTAGCTTCGGTCAGTCTCTTCCTGTCTAAAGCGATTATTGACCAGAATAAGCTGTAAACTAGACCAAATTCTTGGACTGTCTTGTATGTCGCCCCAAAACATCGCTAGAGCTACACTACCATTCAAAAGTTTGGGGTCGGAAACATTTCAAGAAACATTTCTTATGACTTTTTTATCAGAAAGTTCAAAAGCACAGCATTTTCTTGAAGTAGAAATAGCATTATAAATGTCTTTACTGTCATTGTTGATCAATTTAAAGTATAAAACTATCAAAAAACCAAACCTTTGAATGCTAGTGTATTTTGCTGCATTGGCGGTACGTCATCAAACAAAACGTCTTCTCTCACACCCAGCAGCTGATCAGCCGCTGATTCATTGACAGCAGTGAACATCACTCACTCTATCAGTTTGTGGTTTTTGGATGTGAACTTTGAAGACTTTACTCACCCAGGCTTTTCCCAGAAGACTACGCTCTACTACATCATACATAGTGTCTTCAACATCCACACTGACACATCTCATGTTCTTCAATGTATCCCACTGCCCTCTAATCTCCTTCTAAACTCCTCAAAACTTATGTTTTCACTCAGTAACTTTTCCTCCTCCCACACATTTGTAGACAGGTTCAGACGAAACCCCTGTTCCCTTTCATGTTGCTGTCTACCTCTCCAGTTTTTAATTCCTTCCCCTGCTCAAAACACCAGCTTATGTTGGTCCAGACTGGTTTTTGCACATTAGTGCCAGTATATCCGTTGGACCCGGCTGTAAATATAGTCATCCAGCATGATCTTTTTGACCCTGGTGCTCTTGCTGGTTAAAATAACCTTGTGGGAACACCAGCATCCAAAACACAAGGATGCTGTCTATGATATCCCACAATCCTGTGTGTGCATTTCAAACAGTTGGTTGAACAGAATAAAAATGGCTTTTTCCTCAACTTATGGCTTGGAAATAAGCATTGGTTATTAAATATCTGCTTGCTTATCTCCAAGACTGTGGAGGTTTTATGCATAGATCCAATCTTTTGACATTATTAATTTTTTTTTTTGTCCCTCCTGTTTACTTTCACAAGACATGACTCGTATTCGATGTCTGTGTTTACGTCAGTCTCCCTCCCTAACTAGAATGATCCAATCGCTACACGTTTAGACATAGGTCAGATGTCCAGATATTGGATATGTACAAATATTGTGGTAAGTGATGCATTTAATTCAGGATCAAAAGAAAGAAGTTGACCCCAAACTTTTGAACCAGTAGTTTGTTTCTGGAGAATTGAACCTATGACCTTGTCGTTGCTAGCGCCACTAGTTGAGCTACAAGAGCTTTCTTTCCTCCTCCAACCTTGCAATCTTCTCAAACACTTCCCACCCACTCCTTTCTCAAATTCAAGACCAATCTCACCACCGCTCATCACCGGCCACCTTCTCAGTCCCTTTCCCCTCCCTTTACCTCAAGACTTCTCCTCTGATCTTTCCTCCATCTGACATCATACTCCGTGACATCATACTTTGAGCTTAACCATCCTGGTTCGTTTAATAGGCACTCACAGCGTTGTTTTAACCACTTTACGTCGCTGAAATAGCCGCGGTTCAGTTCTCCAGGGAGCCGTCATCATCATCTCCCTCTGAAAGCGTAAGTCTCGTAACGCCGCAGGGTTGTGAATGGCTTTGAGTGCCGGGGAATCCCCGCAGCCAGACAACTGATGAGCGCTCTCGTGGAGGAACGTTTTAAATAAACATCCTTTACACTCAGTAAACTTCTAAAACCAAGTGCTTGTGACTGAAGACCACCTACCAGATGCTCCATTATTTGCTCTCAAGACTGGAATATGAGCTTCAATGCCTCTAATTATTGCATTACTGTTTCCTCTAAAGTACAGTGCATGCAATTACTTTTATATTCACAAAAAGGAACTCAAAGGAACTTATTTTGACAACCGCTTGATGTTCCTACATGTTTTGTTTGTCTTAGTTCAGCGTCTAAAACTAACTTTTTGCCACACCTGCCAATGGCTGGTGACTTTACCAGCCATAAATATTTTTTACCAGCCATGAAATACATATTAATCCTTAAAGTTAAGAGTTGTTCAGCCTAGAGCAGTGAGTGGATTTCTGTTCGCGCTTTTCGGATGTTTGCGCACAGAAATCTGCAAGTAACAAATTTTGAGTTCCCTTTCTCATCTTCTTGTGCATGAATTGGCAAGGCTTAAACTTTCATGATGATGAAAGTCACTGGCCCATCAACTGTCAAAATATGAATGAATACTATCATAGTTCATAAATAATACTAAACAACACTAGTTAGTAACTCATCCCACACTTTTTGTATTACAGAAATGAACGATTCCTCAAGTCATGCGGCTTGTTGAGGAGATGTCAAGTATATTTACTCAGCATGTAAACATGGCATAAATACAACTATAGAGGCATTGACAACACAACAGCAGCACAAGTGAATAAACACTGCTTACAGCCGGCAGCAGTAACGGGAGAGGTGTATTGTGGGAACAGAGTCAGGGGTCATGTGTAGTGACTGACACTCCAGAAGCTGCCGAAAAAAGACAAAGAATGGAAGTGCATTATCAGGGTCATAAACTTGTAACACTAACGACACTCTTTGCCTTCACACAGGCACGGTTGTTTCTTATTCGAGGGTGTGTGCCTCGGGAAGAGCACATATTGAGCATTTACTGTTTGTGGTCTTGTGTACAGTTTTGTAAAACATGTGTTTCTGTGGAGATGGTGAAAAGAAGCCATATGACGTGAGGTGAAGCGTGTGATACAGTAGCGTTGACATGGCCGTGCTGTTTGATCTCTGTGACTACAGCATGTACTTGACACTTTATTCCAGCTGTAAAGATAACACTGATATTACTATTGAACTGAATTCAGAGTATTGTATTTGTGTTTTTGAATTACCAATAATTGAATGATAGAATAATCTAATGTATCTCTTTTTTCCCCCCAGTGACATATTTGATGCCATGTTCCCGGTCACTCACATCGCAGGGGAAACGGTAATCCAGCAAGGTACAGTATATATAGAAACACCTGTAGTTTATCACACACTATATTAGTAAGGACATCAGTTTAGACTTCTGTTGTTTTTATATCAGGTTATTTTCTATCACCTAACCGGAACCCTAGCCCTAAACATAACCCTCATAAAAACCTTTACAAAACCTGTGCAAAAAAAGGCTTTTTAACTAGTGATGTCAGGGTCACTAGGTTTTACATTTTTGAATTGTGAGGACACACACACACACACACACACACACACACACACACACACACACACACACACACACACACACACACACACACACACACACACACACACACACACACACACACAGAAAACATCCAATGGTCTGAATGACTTAAATTTATATTATTATTTTACATAATTTAATAATATATATATTTTTTATTTTATTATTATATTTTTAATAAATATAATTAATATTAAAATATTTTATATATTAAATAATATAACTTTAAATGAAATGCAAAAAAAAAAAATTTAATCAAAATGTAAATGTAAAAAAATAAAAAAATCAATCAAAATGTAAATGTAAAAAAATAAAAAATTCAATCAAAATGTAAATGTAAAAAAATAAAAATTCTCCCTCAACATCTTTTTAAATGTAATTTCATTTTTTTTTTAAACATAACATTTTTTAAATTTCTGGAATCACAAAATGAATCACTCAGAGTTTCCAATTAAAAAAAACTGAGGAAAACAAGCAACTTTGCCATAATTACAACAGGAATACTGGTGGAAATAGTTTACCTAATAGTTGTTGTGTAACATCTGGGGAATCATTTTACTACAATCTAAATGGTCCTATTATGGTACACTCCAATTGTTCTTAATATTGTAGTATTTTGGAACATAACGGCACATGAAACCGAGCTTGCGTAGCTAAAGGTGTCTGTGGTCATGTACTTGTGTACCTGTGTTTTCGATTCTATTTAATGTTACATTACTTTTATGTACTTGCAGTGCATATACAGTGCATGCAGTGCAAACCTAAGAAAATCATTATCAAAAGAGCAAATGCATTGCAGATTGTTTTGGTTAGAAGGAGCGGTGGGTGATGAGCGTTTTTTTTTCTATAGTCAAACAATGAGCTCTTTTTGGTTTCATGTGGAGTTCATAAAGCAATTGAGATTGCACTCTCTGTGCAATGCAATTCTTGAAACCGAGTTTCAAAGCATTTATCTAACATGGACAGATTGCCCATAAAAGTAGATCTAGGAATGTACAAAGTTTGTGTGTGTGTGTGTAGAAGTGTGCATGTGTGTGTTTTTGTTCTTGTCAAATATTTGACTGCACTCTGTGACTCAAGGATCTGTTGGCCAAAAAACAGAAACTTCAGAGCAGAGGTGATAAAAGACAGGAAGACAGGAACAATGCTAAGAAAAATGAGCTGAATGGGTTGAAAGAGAGAGAGACGGCGAGTAAGAGAGGGAGAGGGCACTAGCGATCGGTGAGTGTGTTAAGATAAATTGCTTGTGTGATTTACGAGCGCTTAGTGTGTTCGGTGTTAATTAGCCCCGTGAACCCGCGTGAACTCGGCAGCGCACGGATCACGGACTCTTTTAACTCTTCGGCTCACACAAACACACACACTTGCTACCAGGATCCCAAACACCAACTTCAACACACACTTAAACCTCAAAGACCCTCTGAACCTAAAGAAATGCTTTATGTATGGCCTTTAACTTGGAAATGTTGATCAGAGCCTGTGGCTTCTGGCACGCCCAACCGTCCATTAAACTCTCAAATGGGGTGTAGAAGATGAAGCCTGGGAATCATTTAGATGACACTGTCCTGGGAGGTGGTGACGTTTTTAAAGTGGTGTACCATCTTTTATCTTTGATATGCACGGATGTGTTCTTGGGAAATTGGGAGTTGGAAAGGGATGGAATCTGGGAAAGAGACAAAATTATTTATCTTTTCCTCCTTTCCATCCTGAATTTAAAGGTCCCATGAAATAAAAATGGGAGTTTTGTGGGTTTTAGTCCATTTCTGTTATCTGTGGGGACTCTTAAAAGGTTGCAGAATTAACTTTTAGCTCATATATTAATGGATTTTAAATAGTGAGCATAAGAGACTTCTTTCAGAAACAGTGAAAAAAAAAAACAGGAGGGAAAAAGGTTTATGTACTGTATCTGTAGTCTTTTCCCTGAAGTTGGTTGATTGGAATAAACTCACGACTTTCTCATTTCTTTCTCAGGTGATGAAGGAGACAACTTCTATGTGATTGATCAAGGAGAAGTTGATGTGAGTTCAGTGTTTCATACCTGTTTCTGCATATCATACTAGCTTATCAGGATAGACGCATGAAACTGACTTCACTGAAGTGCCCCTATAATGCTTTTTCTGATTCTACCTCTCATGTGGTGTATAATACAGCTGTTTGTGAGTGTGAAAGGTCTGCAAAGTTTTAAAGATCAAAGTGCACGATAAATGGACTTACTGTTTCCCAAAAGAAAGAACAGATTCTGAACTGCCTGAAACGAGTTGTCAGTAATTCCAGTCTCACTTCCTGCTCAAGCCCACCTATGGTCCATATTGGCTGCCTTGCGAACAACGTCTACTTTGACCCTCAAACTAGAGTCCTGCACTCCCGCGGGAGTCCCGCGGGACCCGACACAAAACAGAGCGGCGCGGGACAAATTTTAAAAGGTCATTGCGGGAGCGAGCGGGATGATGAAGGTGCACTTGCGGGTGCGGGCGGGTGGGATGATACGCTGCACTCCCGCGAATTAAATATGAGTGTAAAGTAAAATATATAAATGATTAAAGTAGCGTACATAATTTGTAGTTGTGAGGGAGATTCTGTTTGGCAGCAATAATAACGTTTTAAGCAGCCTAAACTTGGATGTTGCCGTTTAGGGTAGGGCGGGGCCTAATCTCACGCACACTTGTTTAGAGACAATTCCTTCACGTTGCTCCGTGTTCGAATTCGAAAGCTTCAAGTTCAACATAGACAGCATGGACGAGGAAAAGAGCACCTCTAGTGCTTCAGATGTAAGCACTTCTCTAAAGAAAGGCACATTTACTACAAAAAAAATATCACGAAACATCAAATCAGACATTTGGCAGTCTTTTTCGGTTGTGCATGATGGAGAGGGGAATCAACTACCTTTTACCTGCTGCCATAAATGCCAAAAGGTGTTAACATACAACGGACACAAATCGCATTTTTTTTTCCAAGACCTTTCGTGAGACAGTTCGTGAACATACATCCTGCCTACCGTCTTGCGGGCATTTGCGGGCGGGAGCAGGACATAATATCACAGATGCGGGCGGGAGCGGGACTAAAAATGACAAATCTTTGCGGGAGCGGGCGGGAGCGGGACTGAAAATGTGTCCCGCGCAGGTCTCTACCTCAAACACTGTAGTTGTAGCTGAGACCTAGAAGAGTTTTTGTCGACATGTCGAGAAGACGCTGTTTTTTGTGATGCGAAATTAAATGCACTTTGATGCACTTCCAAAGGATGAGAATCTGGGCGTGAATTGATACGTTAAAACTGACGCCATCGTTACTTTCACGTAACACTGTATATCAAGTGCTGAGGAAGATCCAGAGCTGAATTTCATATTACGGTAATGTTTTGTTTTCAGACACGTGCTGTAAGCAGTAGACCAATCACAACAGACTGGGCCATCTGACCAATCAGAGCAGAGTAGATTCTCGGAAAGGAGGGGCTTAGGGGTCAATCATTTATCCAACCATTTCAGACACTGTGAGAAAAGAGGTTATGCTGAAATGTGAAAATTAAAGTGTTTTTTGACGTTGGATCCATGTAGACATAGTATAGGAGACCTCCAACAGAAAATTAGGAACCTTTAAAATTTCATAATAGGGACACTTTAAGGCCCGCCACAGCAGTGAGCAGATACTCTGGGATTGATTCATCTACATCTGCAATATTATTTATCAGTATAACACATGTAATGGGGAGAATCACCAAAAAAAAAATTTGTTGCAATGATAATTAAGCCCCCCATATTCTTATTAGTGAAAAAAAAAAATCACATTCTTATTATTTTTTCAAATTATATATTTTGTATTTTATGCTAATTCATAAATATAAAAAATAATAATATTTAAAATAAAAATCAGTACAGTAATGAAAGTTTGAAATGGGAATGTGCGTAAATATGCCAATTTACTCTTATGTGCAAGATTTAAAATTATGTTTTTTTTCCCCTATTGACTTTGCATTGAAATGTAACCTGGGAATGTAACCCCGTGACGTTCACACAATTAGGATATGAAAATTTCTGAAACATCTTATCATATAGACCTACATATTATAGTAGGTCTGTATGATAAAAAAAATAATAATAATCTTACCCACTGGCCTCTTTTAACACTAAAGAAAACTGGAACACTGACTGCCATTGTCTTACCTTCCCAAAGATGCCATGGATAAAGTTCAAGAGAAGTGATGTGTCTTTATCTCCACAGAGAATCCATTTCCCTGTTTTGTTTTAAAGAAGCTTTAAAGTAGATTTTCTTTGAAGCATATGATTTATTGAGAATTTGCTTTTATCACCCTGGGAATCTGTAGTATTTTCCTTCCCCCATTCTTGGTTTATCAGTAAATATGATTGTTTATTTAAAAGGGACCTTTTCCACACTTTTCTAGCATTTTATTTTTTTCCCTAGAGTCCATTTATAATGTCAGTTGTGGCTTCTTGAAGTCATAGATTAGTTTTTATGAGCATTTTCCACGCTCTCTTTGACTCTTAGAATGTTTCTACTATATGTAAATGATCTCTTTACATGTGAAGAGACTAACAACCACCATGCCAAGTTGCTGAATAGTGAATAGTAAACATGAATGAATATGAATAGAAACTATCATTTTTTTGCGAAAGAAGTCTTTTATGCTCACCAAAACTGCATTTATGTAATCAAAAATACAGTAATATAAATTATTACGACGTAAAATAACTGATTTCTACATGAATATATTTTAAAATGTAATTTATTCCTGTGATCAAAGCAGAATTGTCAGCATCATTACTCCAGTCTTCAGTGTCACATGATCCTTCAGAAATCATTTTGATATGCTAATTTGGTGATACATTTTTCTTCAGGATTCTTTGATAAATAGACATTTTGAAAAGAACAGCATTTATCTGAAAAGGAATTTGTTTAACCCTAATCTGTCTTTATAATGTATTTACTGTCACTTTTGATCAATTTTAATGCAACCTTGCTGGATAAAAGTATTTCTTTGAGGAAAGAAAAGTCTTACTGACCCTGATAAATGTGGGAAGTCATATGGTTGTGACTTAACGTTGACATTTTTTAATATGCCCATTTTTGAATGGTCAACCTGTTTTTTTTTTTTTTAATAGTAAGAAAAAAAAACTGTTTTTCCTACCCAGACTGAATCTGAACACTGTATCTTAATATTCTTCATGTTATTACCAGTCTTGCTTGTCTCAAGACTCTTCTACTTGTGTATGTGCTTAGTGATCGGCTGTGTGAAATATCAGTGCTAATATTTCTCCTCTGCTCTGGATGAGCTCAGAGGGCGCGTTGAGTCAGCACTGGGTCACTGCCACATCAGATTGAGTCGTATCGAGCTCTTGGGTCAGAGCCAGAGCGCCGAGAGCCCGAGCACAGAGCCACGCTCGCTCAATCCACTGTACGCCACACTAGTGCTGACAAACGCATGCAAAGTACATGTTTACAGATGGTCTTCTCATGAGCACGTTCAGCTCCATAAACCTCCCAGACATATACGCAAACGTGCTGGAATGTCAAGATGCGTCTTGAATGCGACGTGATGTCTCTCATTAGCAGAAAGGATAAATCTCCTGTGACTTTGGAGCACTTAGTACTGCATGCTAATCGAGAGTGTGTTCAAATTTGGAATTCATTAATGCTCGCTTACTCTCTCATGAAGAAAAAAAAGCACTTTCAGTCACTTAAAGTCATATTTCTAGGACTGCCCCCTAATAGTCAACCAAACTTTATTCAATGAGAAGAGGCTTGGCCAACAAAATTAGCAGAAAAACAAACTCCTCAGGAATCGGCAGTCCGTGGAGTCATGCAGTCCATGACGGACAGATGGTTAACATGGCTTTCCCATGTGGTAATTATGTCGAGCAAGAAATCCAAATGAATTATCGACCTCAAACAGTAATTATCAGGGCTTGACATTAACTTTTTTGCTCACTAGCCAATGTGGCTAGTGGTTTTCCAAAGTTACTAGCCACACAGCATTTTTACTAGCCACATTTTTGTTGTTGTGAAATTACCTGATAAAAGTTGACTAGGCGTGCTAAAATGTACTTGAACTAGATTAACCCTTTTAAAACCACTGTACACACCCAAATCAAGACTACATAAATAATTAAATATATAACAATACAGGTCATTATCATTAGCTCTGATAAGGTTGTGTGTAAAGCTAATTTTTTAAAAATAAAACCATGTATTATGTATTATATGTCTTTACACAGCTCTACCGGCATATGTAACTCCAGCAGGGCAGCTACTTGTCTCTTCGTTTCTGTGTTGTCGATTACTAGCGCGCAAACGCAAGGCAACACTGTGTGCATGTAATACTCATTAGGGCTGTCAAAATTGCTCAAAAATGACATTCGAATATTCCCTCTAAAAAAAACACAGCCTATATTTGAACTATTCGAACATCTGGTTGCGCATTTTGTCAATGACGCGCATTACGTCAATAACAGGACAAATTAATACAAAGAGACATAACTACTTGTATGTAGTTTATTTAAGTTTAGTTTAAACATATTTGACAACGTATTACCTACACAAAAACAAGTAAATCAACTAATGGCCAAGACCGCAGACCTCACTCTCGCTCGCTCACTCGCACTCGCAGGCACTCTTTCTCTCTCTTGCCCTCACCCTCATGCTGCGTTCACACCAAACGCGAATAGAGCGTCTGGCGCGAGTGATTTCAATGTTAAGTCAATGTAAAGACGCGTTTACGCGCGTCTGGAGGTCTTGTGGCGCGAATGAGGCGTCACGCTCTCTGCGCATAACGGTTTAAATGAAAAACAACAAAAAGTAAATGTTCAGTGCTGAACTGGCATGAAGTTGGTTTGACGTTGGACGTTCGATATTCGCATATTTAGGGACCGTCTCAAAATTACATGCGACATTGGTATAAACGTTTCTAACTTCAATAGCATTTGAAGACAATGACTTACAGTCATAAAACCAACTGTACACTGTTCATCTAGGTGTCAGGTATGATGCACACCTTTTAGATTTTTGATATTTATGACAATAAACTGTTAAATCATATGCAAATATTGTTATGTATTTCACTACTGTATGGGGTCATGCACAAATAATTCCATTATTGAGCTTTAAAATATTGTCCTATTTTGTGTATGACCCCATACAGTAGTGAAATACATAACAATATTTAGATATGATTTAGCAGTTTATTGTCATAAATATCAAAAATCTAAAAGGTGTGCATCATACATGAGACCTAGATGAACAGTGTACAGTTAGTTTTATGACTGTAAGTCATTGTCTTCAAATGATATTGAGCTTTAAATATTGTCATATTTTGTGTATGACCCCATACAGTAGTGAAATACATAGCAATATTTGCATATGATTTAACAGTTTATTGTCATAAATATCAAAAATCTAAAAGGTGTGCATCATACATGAGACCTGGATAAACAGTGTACAGTTGGTTTTATGACTGTAAGTCATTGTCTTCAAATGCTATTGAAGTTAGAAACGTTTATACCAATGTCGCATGTAATCTTGAGACGGTCCCTAAATATGCGAATATCGAACGTCCAACGTCAAACCAACTTCATGCCAGTGAGTGACTGACTATCAAGAGTTTTGTGCAAGCAATTTAAGGTCGTGAGACTCGTGACTCTTATATAGCAGGCTTCATTCAGTGACTGAAACAAATATTATTAACATTAATTTAAGTTTTACAGTATAGAACCGACATTGAACGCTCCGAGCGAGCAGTGCACGGAACTTTTCCTTGACATGAAACGGTAAATAATCAAACCAGTGGAAGCCTGCAGTGCATGAAACTGCTGTATCTAACCTACCTTATTCATGCAATATCTATTCAGTCAGTACAGAAGCCTTAGTATGTTTCTGTTTAACGTTAAGCATCTTCCTGTTACCTGCTGTCCCTGACCCCTCAGGCAGCGCGTCCACTCGCAAAGCAGACAGCCGCGCCTCTGCTACGCGGGCGTTTTTCCAAATTCGAATATTAATTTTCACCTTCGAAATTCTGTTTTTTAAAACTATTCCAATATATATTCGACAGCCATAATACTCATGGGAGTTGTAGCGTCGTAGTGTCACTCTTATTTCAGATGCCTTTTGAAAAGACTACAATTATTCAACCTGCCAAAGTGGCTAGTTGGAGTGACTATGTTACCCGCCACGAGCAAAATCCACCCGCATTTGGCGGGTTGGCGGGTGTTAATGTCAAGCCCTGGTAATTATCATTTGAAACATGTGAGTAGTAGCCTAATGTTAGGCCCTTTACATGGCCACTCGCTTTAAGGTTAACATAGATAAATGAGCTATTATTAGCCACATATCCAAATGTTCATGTGGAGTGTGGAAGCTAAATTACTACAGCGCTTGCTGCATGATGAACGTAACATGCATTTCTCCCTAATGGTGCATCTTTACTGTGGAGATGACGAGTCAGTGTCGTCAATTTCATCTTTGCAGCCGATACTACTTCAGAAAACACTAGTATAGTAATAAATAAAAATGTTCAGACCGTCTTCTTTCTCTTTTTCCCGACACAATTATAATCATAACTTTTGCCGGTATGCTGTACAAGCTTTTTAAATTTATATTTTAAACCCCCCCCCCCCCTTTATATTTAAATAATTGAATTAATATCATAAACTTGCGATTAGTCAAATAATGGCTTAAATGAACAACTACCAGTCGACTGGAAAAGTCTTTGGTTGCGGCAGCCTTAAATGTTTGCCATTATTTTTGTCTGTTGTTCCAATAAAATGACTGAAGTATAGAAGATAGAAGGGTTATTGCAAAGAAGTTCTCACCTTAAGTGACATTTTGGCCATCTCTGAGGAGGCTTTGACCCAAACCTGCTCGAGTGGCCGGTCTGGAGAGCAGAGATACCTGTGGAATGTGTCTTAGATGGCTGGCAGAACGCCTGGCCCGAGCAGGACCAGCGTTTATTTCTGCCCCGTGTGTTAGCGTTTTTTTTATTATCTCCCCTCATAAAATCAACAAGTGGATTGTGTGTCCACAGGTGAAACCCAATCAGTCTCTGTGGAAAGTGAGAAAGAGGCTCTTTGTGCTCTTCTATGCGTGTGGTTGTTGAAAACCACACGCTGACACACAGATTCAGTGAGATATTCTCTTCGGTAGCATCTTACCGTTATGCCAAAATGAAAGACAAAACAGGGGAAAGAGTCTCAAGGTGTTATCTAATTCCTCGTAAGACACCCTAGAGGATCCAAGGTTGGGAAGATAGAAGGTGCGAGCTGTGTGTTATCAGATCACCTGCTTCACTGTGAATGCCCTTGACTAGCATTAGTATGAAACGAGAGTTCAGTCAGTCCTTTCAGATAACATGAAATTGAAACAGTTCCTTTCTACTTTTTGTTTAAATGTCCCTTTTTTTGTGTATAGGTCATCAATGCATATTCTAAAACAAGTGTTTGTTTTTATCATCTTAATCAAAGTGCAATTGGTGAATTTCACAGAAAAGAATGACACAGAGATATGAAAATGTTTCTAACATATTCTAGGTATTTTCTAACATATAATCTAACATATTTTTGGCGGAAGCAAGTTGGAGCAGTACATACTCTTGCGGGAGCAGTATTGATAAAAAACAATCCCTTAGAATACATCCATTATAATGCAAATTAGATTTTATTTTACATTCCAGTAATGAAAATTTTGGGGAACTTGGGGAACTTAACTGTCGTGGCAATCATAATATTCCTAAAAGTGGCCCCGAATGTTCTAATTTATTATGGAAGTTAATGCTTTAGTCTTCAATTAACCATACAAGTTATTCATATTCATGTGTATGATAAACAGAAATATGTAATGATCTTTCTCCTTCTGTTCGCAGGTGTATGTAAACGGTGAATGGGTGACCAGTATCGGAGAGGGTGGTAGTTTTGGAGAATTGGCTCTGATATATGGAACTCCTCGAGCTGCTACTGTGAAAGCCAAGACTGACCTGAAGCTGTGGGGCATAGACCGAGACAGTTACCGACGCATCCTTATGGTAGAAACACACTCACACACTCAGAATTTTCATTTTAGGCTGAACTGTCCCTTTAAAGGGGTGATGAACTGAGAAATCTAATTTTCCTTGAGCTTTTGACATATAAGAGGTCATCATACTATAAGAATATCCTGTAAGTTTCAGAACTGATCAATGGTATCAAACACCGCCTCCGCAGAAGAAGATCAACGCCATCTTCAACACTGTCTGTTTAGCCCCACCCACCGATTCGCACACTACATGAAACTCATTATAATATGCAAAACTGTTATCCAATCATAGCAGTGGGCATTTACTTCCAAGTCTTCAATGCGGCATGCCCATAAAAAGCGTTTCAGGAGCTAGGCTCAAAACCAGGGTAGAAAATAGCCTATTACTTTTTCATTTTGATGTTTTTGAATGTAAAAACAAAGCGAACGTCATAAGCTGACCTCAGACAATAATTAAAAATTTTGAAAAAGCCAGTTCATGACCCCTTTAAATGACGAGCCAATTG